>NW_024695478.1:0-317 GCF_008729295.1 Plectropomus leopardus | reverse complement strand
TGGAGAAGAAATCAAATATATTTTGTTACATAATTTAAAAATGTAACTAACTATAATTATAAATATAGTTTATAAATACAGTATATTGTAGTTCACATTTTTAAACACTTGAAGTTTTAACTTTTTCGAACAGAACGTGTTTTTATATCTTTTTTTTCCCGTTTTTTACAAGGTTTTTGTTTTGTAAGACTTTTTGTAGTTTTCAAGTTTGCTTTTAGGCACATGCTGTCTACTCTTTCCTTTCTGTTGTTGTTGTTATTACACTTAATAGGCCTCAAGCACTAAGCTAATGATGGGCAAGCCAGCTCTGCAAGGTG
>NW_024695477.1:0-282 GCF_008729295.1 Plectropomus leopardus | reverse complement strand
TATTGTGATGTGAACATTGTTGGGTTGGTCTTGTCAGAGTGGGAGCACGGGTGCTGTGTACCCACCAGGGGTTGATGTTCCTTGTGTTGCATTTATTTTGAAGGAGACTTCTGCTCTGGTGGTCACGTGTGCCCCTGGCGTTGTTGTATGCTTGACCTCTAGCCGACAGAGACGTTAACAGACTAGCTCCGGTTGTAATATTAAGTTTTGCCAGGATTTATATAAAGTGCAACTACGGCCACGAAGGTGTCGAGTGGTTCTTTTCCAGCTGAAGTTACCACA
>NW_024695476.1:0-976 GCF_008729295.1 Plectropomus leopardus | reverse complement strand
ACACACACACACACACACACACACACACACAAGCACAGAGCTGTGCTGACAGCTATGTGCGTGTCTCAGGTGTGTCTCAGGTGTGTCTCAGGTGTGTCCTCTCTTGCTGTGGGAGTCCAGCAGTCACAGAGACAGGGGGACAAAGAGTAAATGTCTGACCGTTGCAGCGTCCTACATCAGAGGAAACCTGGAGATGTCCCTGTGCTGTTTGATCTTGAAAAAGAATCTTTCACTCTAAAACACTCGATTGATCGGATTCAGATCGATCTTCATTTGACAGATTTGTTATTGATTCATGAAATCCATGATTCATTTCTGTGTAAACATGAAGCTTTAAGGCCGACAGCAAACCGTCCCGCCGCTAAACGTCCGAGTGTGAGGAGGATGATTCATTTCTTTAGACAGAGTTTATTTTGGGACGTTTCTGGTTTAATTTCAGAGAAACTAAAATATTCGAATATAATGTTGTTGTGTTTTCTTTAAAATAAAAAAATGTCTTCGAGTTTACAGAATTGTTTGTCTGAGATTCGTTTTCACATTTAAGCAACATTATTATCCTGACAAATGCCTGAAATGATCCATATAGAATTAAAAACTTCAGCCCGGCTAACATCTGTACACGTGTTCGTGCACGCTCTGATGAACGTGCACTAACGTGTTGTTGATCGCGTCTAAAGACAGACACATGGAGCAGCTGCTGTCACTGCCGTTTTGGATTTTGGTCACAGTTTTGCTGCGGCGGTGGACCTGCTGGCCTCCCTGTGTTCTGATGTTTGTGTCGATGTGTCGGGTTTTCATCGTGTGAGCGCTCGCTGTGTTTTGGGGTTTTCTTTCGGCCGGGTGTCTCTTCAGCATCCCGACAGCCTGCGTGATTGATTTTAGTTCATATTTCTTTATGTCATTCAGAGCATTTATACAGCAACAGATTGCTGCTGCCTGCAAAGATAAACTACAGTAATACAATAATAACTACAGT
>NW_024695475.1:0-289 GCF_008729295.1 Plectropomus leopardus | reverse complement strand
AAGCAGTAGAACACCGCAAAACCACAGACAGACTCGAACCAAGAAGTACACAAGCAAAACTCGTGTTTGGAGACAGAAGTTTGTTAGGTTTACTGGGGCAGAGACTAGGAGAGGTGGTCAGAGGCGAGCCAAGTCGAAACCAGGAAAACAGTCCGAGTGAGTGCTGGAAGTTCTGGCATGGAAGCGAAGACAATCTGGAAAAGAGTGATGGAGTGAGGCTGCTGCTGAAATACTGGCTTGACTGTAGATGATGAGCAGTTAGGAGCACCAGGTGGAGGTGATGAGGCTG
>NW_024695474.1:0-259 GCF_008729295.1 Plectropomus leopardus | reverse complement strand
CTTTGTCTGTAAGCTGAGCCATTTCTGTGTTGGTTATAATAAACGTTATTACCAACTAAACGAGCTTGTTGGTGTACTGCATCTGGGTCCTACCACCACCCGTTACAGTACAATCTGGCCAGTCATGGACCCAGCAGACTCCAATGCTCTGCAGTCCCGCCTGTCCCGCGTGGAGGGCATGCTCCAGCAACACGAGGCTCAGCTAACCTCCAACGCGGCGGAGGCTCGTCAGTCTGCATCAGCTCTCGAACGGGCGCTA
>NW_024695473.1:0-289 GCF_008729295.1 Plectropomus leopardus | reverse complement strand
CTGTTAAGATTTATTGAACAGCTGATAAGCACAGATTACTTGAAATGTAAACGATAACTTACATTTCCTGCAAACACAAAGTATTAAAAATACAATCTCTAATAAACAAATTCTAAATATGGATATTACAAAGAGCTTACTCCAAAATGGCCACATTCAAGTTGTCAAGTAATCAGGTTCTCTATAATGAGAGAAACAAGTTGCATCCCTTGTAAACTAAAAGCAAATGCTTTGGTTATAGGCTGCTGCCTGGTGGTGGAAGCACTTGTTGCTGGTCCTGATCGCTTCT
>NW_024695472.1:0-1571 GCF_008729295.1 Plectropomus leopardus | reverse complement strand
TCCTACTGGGAGCTCAGAAATCCATTCTTCTCACCTTTCCTCCAACATAAAGTGTACCCACACCTAAAGTTTGTTTTCTTTGCTAGCAACCTGCACGGAAACTCTGCATTTTTGTAAACAGTGCTCACTGCCCAATTAGTTATTGCAAACAAAACTGGAATTACATGTTCTTTTTCTGTAGTGTGTGTTTGTTACCTGTCATCTTGCAGCACGATGGACCTCTCTGACCTCTTTATGATGACATTTTACCCTCCTTGGTGTTCATACCCTGCAACAACATGAAGCAAAAAAAAAGATTAATATGAGCATCATGAATCATTTTTACACTAGACTTTCCAGCATGAGTAATAACTGGCTATCAGATGTCAGTCTGCCTCCTTATGCCTGTAAAACGGTGCGTTTGAGAGCAATTTCCTGTAGCCGGTACAATTATGTTCTCACTGCTCTTGAGCTGCACAACAGTTCACTTGGAAAAAGACCAAGAGCTATGTTTTCAGGTGGTGTGGGTACAGATTGATTGGCATGTTTAGCACCTGACCAAATGAAGAGAAACAAGGGAGAAACCAATATAATTTTAAACATGCTTGGTGTGAACACAGTCTTAGACACACACTCTATGCCCACACAACACACACACACACACACTCGCTGACTGACTGCTGTCATTACAGACCTAAACAAAGCTATGGGATTGCACTGGTCCTCATTGTCACATCACCAAACTCATCATCATCTCTCAGACTGTGACCATCACACAGCAACTGCAGAAAACTTCATAAGACAACTGATGGATGTGAACTACATGAGCAGAGGTTATGTTGGGTTTTCAGCCTGCGCAACGCTGTTAGACCAGGCAAGAAGATAGATGAGCCTGCTGTCTAATTTGCCCCCTCTGATGATGTCAGCAGGAGAATGAGATGATTTCAGTGTCCAAATTGCCTCCATCTGGTTGTCTCGGCCCTGATGTTGTAGTGATGACAAAGATGGACTCATCATCGAGATCCTCGGCTGGGTGATCCTCGCTAAACGGGGATCTGAATGAGCTCAGACTGCATGATGGGGGTTCCTGTTACTGGGATGTAACACTTTAGTCATATAGGAGCTCATGCCTGCTATAGGCCTGACCCATGTATGACTCTGGATGGATTACAGTCCTGGCACTGGCTGTATCTCTGCTATATAAATGGCTGCCACTGAATGTGGTGAAACAGGAAGAAGGGCTGGAGGTTAAAAAAGAAAGCTAAGGAAGAAGGGAGAAAAGTAAAACAATATTTGACAGATTGTTTGTGTTGAGCATTTCAGGGGAGATACTCCAGAGATGATTCACGCTGGGTTCATTACTAACGTGGAAGCGCCTCAATATGTCAATTGTTGTGGAGAAACCCTTCAGCAATTGCCTAGACATTCAGACGTTCAGACGTTCATATCGAGTCGTTCAGCAGTGATTCTCCTTCTTTGCTCCTTTCTAATCACATTAAGAGCTCTGTCTCTGTCTCTCTGTCAGTGCTTGCTTGTGTGTCTTTCTGGCTGTGTATGTGTGTGTGTGTGTGTGTGTGTGTGTGTGTGTGTGT
>NW_024695470.1:0-478 GCF_008729295.1 Plectropomus leopardus | reverse complement strand
GTCTCTGGTTAGTTCACAGCACGGACCCTCAACCTGCTCTGATTAGGGGACACTTTTACAAAAAGACAGGAGGCCAGGGGCCAGTCACAGCGGCCCCACACATGTTTCTAGGAGTTTAGGACATTTCTACAATTTTAGGGCATTTCTAGGATTTTAGGACGTTTCTCAGATTCAAGCTTGTTTCTTAGATTTTTGGATATTTGTAGGATTTTTCTACAATTTTAGTACTTTTTTTAGGATTTCTGGGATTTCAGGATATTTACATTTCCTGGATTTTTGGATGTTTGAAGGATTTTAGCAATTTTTTTCTAGGACGTTAAAACATTACCACAATTTTAGGATTTCAGGACATTGCTCCGTTTTTAAGAGGACATTTAAAGATTTGGGGAAGTTTCAGTGATTTGAGGACATTTCCTCAAAGACTAACATGTAGAGATGGAGTTTAAAGGCTCACTTTGCTGCTCCTCACTTTCCCTCT
>NW_024695468.1:0-301 GCF_008729295.1 Plectropomus leopardus | reverse complement strand
AATGTTTAATTTTTGTATGGTATTAAGTTTGGCATGAGATTTTTCAAGTCGAAAAAAGTAAGCAGTATTCTGTTCCCCTTCCTCCATCCACCTCCTTCTACTTCTTACAAAGGCCCCTTCAGCTTTTACCCTATATAAATCATCTAATTTGAGTTGTAACTGTGTCAAAAGATGAGACTCGTTTTCAGTTAAGTTAGCTCTGTTTTTTTGTGTTAAGGATGTTATTCCTGAAATAATGTTTTCTTCTTCAGCTTTTTTTGCTTTAACAATTGAACTGCAGTATGTCCTCAGAAATTTAGAT
>NW_024695467.1:0-271 GCF_008729295.1 Plectropomus leopardus | reverse complement strand
CACACACACACACACACACACACAGTCCCTCTGCGATCCCCCTGACTGAAGGCACACAGGAAGTGCAGCCGTGGCCCAATTATAGCGTGACACCTCGGGCCGGCCGTTGCCATGGTTACGTCTTCCCTGCGGTCCCCTGGAGTGTGGCGCCGAGGAAGAAGGTCTTATCACATCAGCCATCGTTACGGCAACAAGCAAAAACCCACCCTGTAGCCTCAGTCCAGCTGGCTGTGTATTTTGTTTATAATGTGTGTGTGTGTGTGTGTGTGTG
>NW_024695466.1:0-723 GCF_008729295.1 Plectropomus leopardus | reverse complement strand
GTGCGTGCGTGCGTGTGTGTGCATGTGTTCCGCTTCCATCTAAAGCAAGGTGGAAAAAAAACTATGCATCTCTGATGTTTCTTGATCCTAGTTGCACCCAGAGCACGCAAAAACACGAAATACCTTGAACTGAATTCTGCTTCAATCAACACTGATAATAACAAAATAACAAATGGCAGTGGTTACTTATAGTAATGAAAGAGAAGAATACAGAGAAAAACACCTGAATCTTCAGCCCCCCTCGGTTATATGGAGCTTTATAGTGAGTTTAATCTCACTGTCCACCCCACAACATTGCTGTTTAGGTTCAGCTCTCATAGGGTCATTTTGGGCCAAACCAAACAGCAGACAGACACAGCCAGCATCTATTGAAACAATTAGCTGCTTAAAGAGCCAGATATTTACAGCAGGAGTTGGTGGGGACCAAAAAAAAAAAGCTAAGATTTGGGGGGTGACCAGAAACGTGCCTCCAAATAAATACTAATATCAACTTAAAAGTTGATTTCAAGCCAATGCTGTGTTCACAATTTGTCTCTAAGTGGACAAAAAACATCAGTCATTGTTTGTTTAAATGATAAATGCTGAATTTTGCTAAATGAATAAATTCCATTTCAAATAAGGGAATTTCTGAAGATTTTAAACTAATATTCGAGAATTTGAAATACGATGGAAACCTCTTTTGTAATCATCACATTGCTCCGGGTTGGTTGATTTAAAAAAAAA
>NW_024695465.1:0-544 GCF_008729295.1 Plectropomus leopardus | reverse complement strand
TCATTACTTATATACAACCTAGACTATCTTAAATATAGCAGTATTTAGTCAGAATCTAAACTTAACACCTACATCCTAAACTTATCAATATCTCACAACATTTAAAGAAAGTGGAAGAGGATTAAACAGTTATAACACTTATCTTTACGATCTACATGTTTTGTAGAAGATAAAAGAAGACTTTAAAGTCTTTCAATAACTTGTCTACGTCTTAAACACACCATTACTTAACTTATCTATAAACTCAACTCATCACTTCTATATCCTTAACTAATAAATACTTCAAAATAAATACAAAAAATGCCATCACCTATTAATAACCCAAATTCAACATATGTCTATATCCTAAATTTATCAAAAATTTATTAATAATCACGCTAATACTTATGGATTTTGTTAACATTTGTGGCACTGTGTACTTTTTGCACCTTATTGATAATCTGTATTTATATTTTGATTTCTTTGCACTTTACATATTTAGACTCTTTCCTGCTTTTCACTGCAACTGCTGCAAAACTATTTCCTCTGGAGGAAGTACAATCTC
>NW_024695464.1:0-628 GCF_008729295.1 Plectropomus leopardus | reverse complement strand
TGTTCTTTATATTCTGTGTTTTATTTTAGATTTTTATATTGCTTCTATATCTTTATTTTGTCTTCTATATTCTCCTACTTTTTATTTAATTTAATCTTAATTTTTTATTATTTCTTTTAATCTTAAGTCTTTTAGGTTAAAGCTTTTATTCTTCCTCTCGTATGTGTAAACGTACTTCAAACCGAAAACTGATTCTTTTTTTAAACTCTTCCTTTCTCTTCTTCATAACTCTCACTGAGAGAATAAAGTGACGTTAAACCTTTGAGGTTTGCTTTAATGTTTATAATACGAACATATCTGCGGTGATGTTTTCACATGTGAGGGGATTTCTCCTCCATATGTTCCTTTTTTCCTCCTCGCACGTCTCATCTCTGCTGTTTCATTACCTCTGTTGACCTCAATCTGACGGAGAGAGAAAGAGAGACAGAGGCAGACTGCCCGTCCTCGACGTGGCAGGGTGACGTTGCAAAACCCGAACACAAACCTCTGAGTGACGACCCAACGGAGAGAAAAGAGGACGAGACGCAGTGGGAGGAGGCAGCTTCATTTCCCTCACTGTTTATTTAGACACAGTGGCCATTTAACCGGCAGAGAGACAGAACGAAAGAAAGAAAGAAAGAAAGAAAGA
>NW_024695463.1:0-787 GCF_008729295.1 Plectropomus leopardus | reverse complement strand
ACAAGGCTAATATTAGCCCCATATATCGTTCTAACCCCAGTGGGAAATTTTATAAATCTTATAAATTTTATAAATTTTATAAATCTCATCTCCTCACATATGCCAAAAAAGTTTGCTGTAAGTGACATGGTTTGAGCCAAACTTTTGCACTGTCACTCTTGAATATTTTCTCTAACTTGGGATCATTTTTTGTAAAATAATTGTAAAAGTGAAGTACCCTCACTTTACTAGGAACCCTATAGTGTCCCCTTAAGGAAAACCTCCTGGTTCTCCAACCTCACTGATATAAACCACTTCTTCTCATGGCTTATTGAATGAATTGGCTGCTGTACATGTGATGTGCAGCAAGCATTTATGTAGCCTCTGGTATCCGATGTGCCTGTGCAGGCTCTGTGTGTATAGTTTCATGTGTTTAACAACATTTTAAAACAGTGGTTACTAAAGTCGGGTCTGGGACCTGTGCTGTGGATAGTCTTGAGCAGGCTGTAGGGGTCCTTTAGGGGCCTCCATGCAGTCACCAGCTAAATGAGGAACTGCAGTGCTTCGGTGCAGCATAATTCACTGCGAATTACTCCACTTAGAGAATGTTAGAAATTGCAATTTTAGGTGTCGCTTCTTTCAACATATTCTCCTCATGTACAGTTTAGATAGTTCTATAACTCATCACTAAATGTACAGTAAGAATGTGTGCTTGTAGAGCAGTAGGAATAAAAGTTATTCAGTAAAGGGCCTGTCATCTACCTGATTTTCCGAGTATTTTATGTGGATGTGCATGTCTAAATAATGC
>NW_024695462.1:0-635 GCF_008729295.1 Plectropomus leopardus | reverse complement strand
ATGACATATCCCAGACTGTCAGCAGCTACACTCACACACTGACATATCCCAGACTGTCAGCAGCTACACTCACACACTGAGCACGGAGGAGACTCAACATCATTCACTGTCTTGTGTTTTGTTTTGTTTTGTTTTTTAATCTAAAACCATCATGGCATCATAACAAAAACCTGGGATTTATTCTGAAAATTAATTAATATTTGATATTTAAGATTAGGACTGATGTTCGTTAAAACATTAACTCAATGAAAGTAGAAAATCATATTAATGCATAATATTATTCAAAGCTGAAGTGGTACTAAAGTGGTATGAGAGTGTAAACCACTCCATTATTTCCTATTTTTGGTTCTAAACTTTTAAATCAGCTGGACAAGAAATTTTAAAAATGTTCGAAATCAAAAACAGTTTAAATGTCTAATGAAGACCCTGTATACCACCTATACCCTCTCTAAGGTCCTCCTAAACCACATACACCAACTCTAAAGGTCCTCTGATTGACTTTCAGAGTGACCAATCAGCAGACCTGAGCGGTGACAACATGCAGACTCTATTTTAAAGTTGTTTCTATGTAAATGAACTGAAACAACATTCATCACCGTTAGCTAACGTCTCACACACACACACACACACACACA
>NW_024695461.1:0-3558 GCF_008729295.1 Plectropomus leopardus | reverse complement strand
ATGTATACCACAGTAATGTTACTGTTATGATTCTCGTCAGCATTATGATTAATGTTATTATTAATGTTATTATTGTTGTTGTTGTTGTTGTTGTTATTGTTATTATCATTATTGAGCCCTCTGACCCTGACTGTGGACCTGAACCAGAGGCGGGGGGTCGGAGCGCGTCTTACCGAGCAGAGGCGATGTTTCTGGGCATCTCTCCAGCCTCCTCTCCGGCTCCTTCTGCTCCTCCTCCGGGGGTCTGGGCTCGTCTCTCTGCTCCTGCTGCGGGACCAGCTCCGCGGTCGCCTCCTCCCGGGCCTCCCTCGGTTGTGTGACACGGCTGAGCTCTGCGGGTCTGACCCGGCCCGTCTGTGTGTTGGCGGTGTTCCGGGACTGCTGGTTCTGGACGAAGGCGAACCGGAGGTCCAGGGAGCGGACGTAGAAGACGACGGTGACGGAGATGTGGAGGAAGCAGAGGAGGACCACCAGCTTACAGGTCCGGTGGAGCAGGGAGAAGTTAACGGAGGACTCCCCGGCCATCCTGCCTCACCGGGAGACCGCCGATCCGCCTGTAGCCTGCGAGGGAGGACGCGGGACAGAGACACTGATGGTTCGCCCCCCGGGTCCTGGCTCGTCCTCCGGGTCCTGGTTCGCCCTCCGGGTCCTGGTTCGTCCTCCGGGTCCTGGCTCGTCCTCCGGGTCCCGGATCTACCTGGTTCCCCGCTGACTGACTGTTAGCTCTCGGGCTCCATTTTCCTCAACTTCACCGGAAACTTTGCGCCTCGAGGACACCGAGCTCCGGTCCGGGAGACACTGACAAAAGTGAGCAGACCGTTTCTGCGGTGAGTCTGTGATCTCGGTCCCGGTCTGAGAGCTGTTAGCTTCGGTTAGCTCTCCGTGCGTTCACTTTCACAGTGACGGGGAGTGTGGACGGAGTTAGCGGCTCCGTGTCTCCGTGTCTCTGTGTCTCCGTGTCTCCGGCTCCTAAAACACGGCCGAGGACACGCGGAGTCCCTCAGATAATAAAAAACAACTTAAAAACAAAGTTTCAACAAGTTATCGAGTAAGCGGCGCTGTTTTCTGACAGCGACGCGAAGAAACGCAGAAAGACGCGGAGGACACGGACTGCCGAGCTGACGACATGTCCCCTTACACTTCCGCTCAGTTCAAAATAAAAGTATAATCGCTTGGTTCCGCTATTTTCACTTCCTCTCCGTTATTTATTTATTTATAAATTTATTTTTAGTTTTTTAAGGTGTTTTCTTTTGTATATCACTTTATTGATAGTGCTGCTGACGACATTGACAGAAGAGAGGGGAGACATGCTGCAAGTGTTTTTAATTATTATGGACAAAACAGATATTTACATTAAAAATAAAAATTAATTATTATTTTGGCCATAACTCAAGAATTTTTACACTAACTATTGTGATCATTATTTAAAATTATTTTAGGGGGATTTTCCATTTATTTATATTACAGATACATTAGCTCGAACAGGAGACAGAGGTGATGACATCCAGCAAAGAGCCAAGGCAGGGATCGAACCTGCGGCTGCTGTGGATCAAATGATGAAGTGCTGACATGATATATATATGATATATATTCAAAGGGTCAAAGGTCAGCTTCACTCTGTTTTCTGTCCATTATTCAGCATCATATCTGAGGACCAGATGCTGAATCGGGACGTTATTCTGTAAAGTGAGCTGACTGTAGATGTTCTTCATGTTTTCACAGACGTGGATGTGAGCTGTCAGAGAAACCTGACCGCTGTGAGGGCCAGACAACATAAAAACAGAAATTAAAGGCAGTCATTTATGTTTTCATGTTGTTTTTGTAAATGTACATGCATCTACAGAAGTGGAAAGACATGACACTTAAAAACAGGGAGAGAAAGTCCCGCACACTGTCCCGCTTACTGCTGATATATGACCCTCATCAGGTATGACCGCAGCACTGTATATTGCTCGTATCAAAGTACTGTAAATTACTGTATTACTTGTAATTTATTGTACTACCTTCAGTGAGGTATTTCTATCAGCTTATTTAGATTTCTTACCTCTTCAACACCTTTTTTTGTATTCTCTTTTATCTTTTTTTTGTGACTGTTTTTAATGGTGTGAAGAAATAAATGAATAAAAACTCTTTAAAAAGAAATTTTAGAATTTCTGTTAAACAACTCTTGGAAAATGTTTTAAGATCCGACTGGAAACCTTTAAAAAAGTAATAAAATGACTACACAGAAAAGGGAAACTGAATCTCTGACATTCAGCGTTGAAATGGACCCTCTGGTGGGCGAGCCCCCTGAGCGTCCCTGTCTTCAGACATGGACACAAACTGTCAGAGGACCTTTTGAGGTTTGATATTGGTTATTGTTGATTTAATCCAGACGCTGACACGCAGGGACAAAACTGGTCTGAATACGTTTTGCTTCTCTGCGGCTCTTTATCTAAGACTAATACTTCCTGTTCCTCTCGCAGGCCCGCCCTGCAGCTGTCGGGCTTTTATTTTGGCAGCGGGCGCCGCTCTCCGGGGTTTTCCGGCTGGTTTCGTGGATGAACGCGAGACTGAAGCGGGTTTTGGTGGCACGAGGACGAGGCGTGACCGCCTGCCGTGTCAGTCTGTGAGGACAAACACCGCGAGGTCATGAATCATGGATTAATCATTTAACAGTGTTTAATCTGTCTATTTTTGTAACTTTTGGTTTCATTTTTGTTGTTTTAACAGACCATTTCCAGAAAAAGGACCCCATCAAAAGTAATAAAAAACAAATAAAATTAATAAATGCATGTGTGATCAGTCTCATTCAGATGTTTTAATGTTTTTATTTTTGCTCAATTGCTCAAAAATACATAAAAAGCAGGGTGGGCTTATTTGAAGTATCCACCTAACAAATAAAGTTTCAAATTTTACAAAAATAAAAAAACAAAAACTTTTACGCAGAAAACAGAATGACAAAAATGATGGCACAGTAACAGTATATACACCAAACATATGACAACAATAACAGCAGGCAGAGTCATATTCTGATCTTTAAACATGGATCAATAAAAGTCATGTTATCATTCTTCCTGTCTGAATATTTCTGTCTGTGTGAATGATTGATTTTGTTTGGGATGGATGTGTGGTTGTGTAATTTTAATTTTACTTACTTATTTATTCGAAGTGAGCAACAATGCAAATAAACAAAAAAAAACTTCAGTCAGTCAGAAACACACACACACACACACACACACACACACACACACACACACACACACACACACACACACACACTGTGATGCTGAAAGTGAAGCAGAGACGCCCTCATGTGGTAATTTATTTTTTCAAAAGTCAAACTTTGTGTGTCCTTTTGTTATCATTTGTTGTAGAGTTTTTTGGTCATTTTGTCTCGCTTTGTAATTATTGTGCATCTCCATGTGGCTGTTTTGTGTCTGTAGCTGTTTTGCATCTCTTCTTAGTTGTTTGTGTCTCTTTCTTAACTTTAATATACAATACATCAATATTAATTACAGGTGTGATAATTTTAGTAACAGATAATGTAATTAAAAATATTTAATAACATAAATAAAT
>NW_024695459.1:0-952 GCF_008729295.1 Plectropomus leopardus | reverse complement strand
GCTGGTAAAAACCTCCAACACTTTTTTCCTTCTTTTTTGCCTATTTGGAAGTTAATTTTTTATTTTAATCTTATTTACAGATCGTTTTCTTTTACCTTTTTACTCATTTCTTGCTATTTCAGAAGAGACTTTGTTTTTTTCCTTTTCTTTTTTTTATTTAATGTGTTATTTTGTCTCTTATACATGAATGTTAAATTATTATTCAGAATAATTCAGCTCCTGGTAAAAACCTCCTGAGGAATAAACAACTTTTTAACTTTTCTTTTTTAATTTTTTTTTTATTACTTGCAGATTATTTTCTTATTTTATTTGGCTTATTTGTAGGTCTTTTTTTTTTCTAGTTTTACTCTTTTTTATATAGCTTATTTACAGAGGCGTGTTTTATATTCACAATTTCAATTTGCACAATTTTAGGATTAATGGAAACTCAACTTGTGCAAACATAAAACTTTTATTACAATAAATGGAAGTTGTTTATTTGCATATTTCAATTTGCACAACTTGAGGGTTAATAGAAACCTGCCTATTGTTGGTGTTTTTTTATGAGATTTGTTGACAATAAGAAAAATATGAACTAACGTGAGCGTTATCCTGAAAATGTTAACTTTCATTTAAATTCCTCCTTTTTCTCCTCAAACTGCCGACTCCGTTCCTCGTCTCCCCTCTTCCTCCCCTCTCATCTTTATTTGTGTCTCCTTTTTGCCCTTATTCAATCACGTCCTATTTGTTTCAGGGCCTCACAACGGCTCTCATCCACACACACACACACACACACACACACACACACACACACACACACACGCACACACACAACAAAAGAGAGTAGCCTGCGTATTCATGCTGCGTCTACTTGATTTACTCCTCTGGGAAACGTGCGCAGTGTCAGGAGGGTGACAAGTAAATTGGACAGCGTGCGTCCCGGTGTAAATTGGAGTCAGGTGTCGGGTATGTG
>NW_024695458.1:0-802 GCF_008729295.1 Plectropomus leopardus | reverse complement strand
GGGCCCACAAGTGGACCATTGATTACTAACTGGCATCTTCAATTGGCGACAAGGGCCAATTAAGGGCCCTCTCCACCTGAGGTCAGGGAGGCAAACAACATTTCAACTTTTAAGGGTAGACTTAAGACCTTCCTCTTTGATAAAGCTTATAATTAGGGCTGGCTCAGGTTGCCTGGACCAGCCCATAGTTAGGCTGACATAGGTTTAACCTGCCAGGGGACTTCCTATGATACGCTGAGCTCCTTTTCCTTCTCTCAATGCTGCCATCGGAAAATCATGCATGTCTGTTAACTGCATTGCCATTTGCAAGCTTAGCTTAGCCTTACATCTGTGATAGTCATGTGGTACTGTCATTACCTGGGGCTCGCGATTACGGAGCCTGGGTCTGTTGAATTGCACTACGCTAATCCTGCCAACAATCCTGCCAACAATTTAAAATTGTTGGCTGGGCTTTCTTTTTCCCCTCAGCTCTCCTCATACCACCGCGAATGCTTCCGAAACATAACGTTAAAGGGACGCTCAGGTCCGTGGTGTCATTGTCGTGTTTATAATACCTACCATTCATTTTAAATAATTATGATATGATATTGGGGGGGTTGTGGTGGCTGTTTTAAATTATTGGGTGGGTTGCAAACCACCCATCCCCCCCATAAATTACGCCTATGCCTGGCTGTAACCATGACTGTGCCTGACTGTGGTGATAGTGTGGCACTGTGTGTTTTCAGAAAGTGTTTTCAGAGACATTCACACTAAAGACTTGATTTAAAGACTTGATTCAAATATTTTGATTCAAATATCTTGC
>NW_024695457.1:0-533 GCF_008729295.1 Plectropomus leopardus | reverse complement strand
ATAGTAACAGTAGTATTTGTAGTATTAGTACCTTGGACAGGTCATCGATAATGTGTTGTTGCTCCAGAACTTGTAACTTTAGAAACTCCATCTCTCTCTCATCCTGGCTGTAACCATGGTAACTGGTGGAGTGACTCCGGTCCAGGTCGTTTAAAGAACTCGGCCGCCTCTGTGGACAATAACACTGTTGTTACCATGTACCTGAGGAAGCCTCCGTCCAATCAGAAATCTGGGTTTTGTGAACAGTCTGTCAGGTGGAGTGAAGTCACTCCTCACAGATTAAAGATAACTCAGCAGGACTCTGCTGGACCAGACTGGAGCAGGCTGGACCTGCACCACTCTACTGACTGGGACCTTGTCTGACAATGTGAGGTACAGGTGTACATGTACAGGTGTACAGATGTACAGGTGTACAGGTGCAGAGGTGTACAGGTGCAAAGATGTACAGGTGTAGAGGTGTACAGGTGTAGAGGTGTAGAGGTGTAGAGGTGTAGAGGTGTACAGGTGCAAAGGTGTACAGGTGTACAGGTGTA
>NW_024695456.1:0-618 GCF_008729295.1 Plectropomus leopardus | reverse complement strand
TATATATATTCTTCCTAAATCTACTAATATCTTGCCATTTGTAGAACATTTCTTACCAAGTTGCTTATAGTCCTTTTTCCAATGTTTTTAAAAGAAATTTAAGCATTTTGCTCCAGCTTTAAAGGTGTAAATATTCGTGAAAGGCATCTGAAAGCAGCACAAGAAAAGTAATGTCACTCCAGGTTTCAAAGGGTTAAGCAAAGTAAATTTTACATAAAATCCCATTTGGTATATCCACAGTGTCATGTCAACACGTTTGTGTAGCAGTTAATCAGTGCGCACAGTGGTGATGAATTGTGGGTTATGGTGCACTGTAGGGTGGTGAAGAGAACGTACTCTTCTGATTGCATTCCTTAACCTGCTTCATGGTTCCTTACAAGTGTCAGCATCAGCCATGTGGCCTCAGTCAGCACAGTTTCAGTCCTCTGTCTGTCAGTGTCTAGTCACAGTGTTGCTCTGCACTCACAAACACTTTGACAGAGCACCTTGCTAGCTGAATTTTTACACATGGGTACTTTTGTGGCGTGTCATATCCCTGTGTCTGTCACCACATCCAGTCTGCCTCTTCTCTGTCAACAGGTTGATTTTGTTTGTGAGGAATAGACAAACAAAAAAAAA
>NW_024695455.1:0-582 GCF_008729295.1 Plectropomus leopardus | reverse complement strand
TGTTTTATTTGCACTGTTTCTTTCTACTTCTATTGTAAATTTCTAAACTTCTTCTATTGTACATTTTTACATTTTTAAATTTTTAAATTTCTATTTCATATTTCTTTTATATTTGCTAAACGTTTTTTAGGCATTCTGTGGACAGCAAAGTAAGAATTTCATTGTACAGGGAAACATGTTTCCATACTGTGCATATGACAATAAACACTTTGAATCTTGAATCTTGAATAACTTATGATGCAGCATATATTCTTATAATGCATTAAAATGTGTTGCACTTTACTTAACACCAACAATGAAACTTGCATAAATTGTTATGAATGCATCATCGTGTTCCTCATTTTTATGAAATATGTAAATTCAAATTCAAATTCAAATTCAAATTCAAAAAACTTTATTTGTCCCCAGGGGGCAATTCAAGGCACACAGAGCAGCATGACAAGCAATAAGGTCAAGATGAAAGTAAGAAGGAGAGAAAAAATAGAAATCAAAATAAAGATAATTTAAATATTTGTGTATATACAGTATATAGGTGAATAAAGTATAATAATAATATAATAATAATAATAAGGTGCATGTAAA
>NW_024695454.1:0-206 GCF_008729295.1 Plectropomus leopardus | reverse complement strand
CCATACTGTATACCTGCAGGAGACCCACTTAGGGCCAAAAGCACATGAAAAATTAGGAAGAATGGGTTTTACTAGCATCTCTTTCTCCTCGTAAACTTCCAGCTTCCAGTCTGTTAAACAGGAGAAGAGTAACTGAGAGAAGTGAAAATACAGATCTACGAGCGAGGAGTCAGCATTCAGTGATGGAATAAAACAGTCAATCAAAC
>NW_024695453.1:0-815 GCF_008729295.1 Plectropomus leopardus | reverse complement strand
TTGAGTTCACTAGCTGTGAAAGGTTTATCTAATTCAGAAGATATTTCGGGGTCAATGAAAGGGATATTTAAAGCCTTGAAGAAGTTTTGATAATGTGTCTCGTCAGCTAAACTCTCAGAAGTATACAACACAGAGTAAAAGTCCCTAAAGTAATCATTGATAGATTTAGGATTTATGGTGATACCGTCAGGAGTACTGAGCTGAGTGATGTGCTGTGTTGAGACAGATTGACGGATTTGATGGGCAAGTATTTTACTTGGTTTATCACCAAATTCATAATAATTATGCCGTGTTTTAAGTATAGACTCTGCAGCCTCGTTAGATGCCAGGGTGTCAAACTCTGCCTTTTTTGTGAGCAGTTCTTTGAACAGATCTGCATCAGGCGATTCTGCGCATTTCGTTTGCAGTTCCGATATAGCTCTGGAAAGATCAATACGTTTCTCCATCGTAATCTTGTTCTGGAAGGCAGAGTAGGATATTATTTCACCTCGTAAATAGGCCTTACATGCCTCCCAAATTGTTGAGGCAGAGACGTCGGAATTAATATTAGTAGAAACAAAAAGATCAATGCGACTGCTAATACTGTTAATAAAGTCAGTGTCAGTAAGCAGAACAGGATTAAGACACCAGGGGGATCGTGTTAAGGGTCTACCCGGAAAGGAAATGTCAAGTATGACGCCTGCGTGGTCAGATACTACTATAGGGGTGTAAAAGCATGCGCTGACTGAGGACAATAATCTATTATCAATTAGAAAAAGATCAATTCGGGAAAAAGACTTGTGGACAGGTGAAAAAAAGGAGAACTGCTTGGCACT
>NW_024695452.1:0-683 GCF_008729295.1 Plectropomus leopardus | reverse complement strand
CTGCAGACTGCTGATCAGGGTAAATAAACTTAATTTTTACAGTATGGCTGTGTCCAATAATATACAACAATATGTACAAAACATACACTGTTTTAAGGGTTAGTTGATGATGGTGGCTGGGAAGCAGGCAGTAATATTGCCACAGAAGCAAGGCAATGTTGCTGTCGACTTAAGCAGCAGCAAAATAATGAATCTTACTCCCTGAAGTAATCATCCCACATAAATAAAAATCAATATCAGTTAAAGTGTATGCTCCATTTAGAGTGTTTCCACTGCTTTACCTTGCTATCAGACAGCACTTTCTGACAGGCAACTGAAGCTGCTAGCTACGCCCTCTTCAAAGCCAGACTTCATAAACAAAAACATAATTTCACTTCGCTTAACACAGGAGTTGCTGGTCTACCGCTGCGTCAACTGGTTAGTTTGTTGTTGTGTGACTTTGGTGAATATGATCTAAACTTTTAAAACACAAAAGTCAAACAATAACACAAACAAACTAACTGATCGAGACAGTGATAGATGAGCAACTCCAGTGTCCATGAGGATTTTCTTTTTTAAGGAAAGGACTCTGGTGGCTTTGAACAGGCCTAGCCATCTCTCTTTAGTAACAATTGGTGTGTGCTGGTGTATGTGTGCGTGTGTGTGGGTGGTAAGGGGGGGTGTTCGGGTGCCTTTGCGAATAT
>NW_024695451.1:0-685 GCF_008729295.1 Plectropomus leopardus | reverse complement strand
AACTCTTAAAGAAAACACAGAGGCAAGTTGTATTAAAAAATTTGGGGCTTTTTTTTTTTTTTTACATTTTTTGTGGCAATATTCTTCAAGAAAACGGAAATCTGCAAAAACCCAAATTATTGTTGGCATTTCTAATTTCTGACGGTCCTTGAACACATCGTGTGTTATTTTACAGGTTTGTGAAACAGATTTTCATTTGAGTTGATTAGACAACAAATGCACTTTTCTTAACGTTGGGCAAAGATGATTTTAGGAAAATTTTAAGAAAAAAAGATAATCGAAAATACAATTCTGTGGTCACTAAGACTCGATGCTGCAAGACTGCCTTTTTTTTACATGTTTAACATTGACGTTTGTGATTTTACACAAAGGTTACACAACATTTCCTATTCGGTATTACATGTCCCTTAAAACGCATTATCTGTTTCAAATGAGCTGATTATAAACGTAATTTTTGGGAGACGGGGCTGCTCTGAGGGTGTCAATAAAAACAGATAATCACCAGAGTTTGGGTTTAATTCACTCGTGCTTCTCCGGTCGAGTCTGAAGCAGCATCAGGAATCAGGAAACACACTGAGCATGTTCACCGTTTGTGACGTGCTTCAGAAAGCGAAACCAGCCGAGCTGATTCATTTCAAACACAGACAGCTTCTGCGTGATCTGAGCTGGTGGCTAAAAGTAAAAA
>NW_024695450.1:0-621 GCF_008729295.1 Plectropomus leopardus | reverse complement strand
ACACACACACACACACACACACACACAAAGTAATCAGTAGTTAGATTATTATATTATTATCATTGTTATTATTATTATCATTAATGAATTTGTGTGTTTTTTTTTTAAAAAAAAGTGTCCTGGAACCACAGCAGGTTCACCAAATCCGAGCAAAAAATCTTTATCTAATTTGTTAGTATTTTATGGCAGAGCATGTGTAATTAAGGGAAAATGATAAACCTTTTTAGATCAGTACCTATAAATTCATTTTTTACTCACCACATGTGCCCCTGAGTTTAAGTTTTAATATTTCATTTTATTTTGCACTTCTGCTTCCAATAATACAACACTATATGACCCAGGGGAGAAAGTGTGTATTAAAGCTCAACAATTATATGATTTCAAGTGTTTGTATGATATTGATCAGATTGGTTTTAAAGGTCATTGCTCTAAACTTTGGAAGGTGGAGAAGATATATACATATTTTTAAACAAATATACAATGTGTTATGTGAATGAGACTATGACTGGATTGGTGAAAATTTAAACTGCCTTTGTGCAGAAGCACCCTGGACAGCTCACTCATCTTTAACTTCCTCTCAAATCAATGAACATGATCAAATGGATTTGTCTTCTCACTGAT
>NW_024695449.1:0-3450 GCF_008729295.1 Plectropomus leopardus | reverse complement strand
ATAAAAAGACAAAACAGCAGGCAGTGGAGACAGGGAGCAGGCTGTCTTGTTGCGAACAGCCGTAGAAAAAACATGAGAGCTGAGCACACGGTCCACTGGATGACCTATACACAGGAGACAAAAACACAAGTAAGTAAGAAATCCAAAAAGGCAGCAAAAAATCCTAAGAACTAAAATGCAGGAAACACTAGAGAATATCATCAAGGCACTACTGAGTGAGACAGAATTATCTGGCAGAGTAGTGGAGTGTAGACAGGGTTTTTAATGTCAGGTTGATGAGGAGAAGTGGAATCAGGTTGGCCTCATCAGCAGCTGCAGCAGAACCAGCTGCAACCCCTGTCACACAAAAGCCAGCAGGAGGAAAAAGGAAACAGAAAGGAGAGGGAGAGAGAAACACACAAAAAGTACAACAAAACCAAAACCAAAACAGAATCACCACAGCTTACTTCTTTTTATGTATCTCTTATTCAGTCTCTCTTTCAAGTTCAGTGCAGACAAATTGGAGCACGAGAGACACACAATGTTTTGTCATAGTGTGTAATTGCATTAGGCCGGTAAAGGGGCTAAAATTAGCACTTTCATCCGAGTGTTGTGTTTCCATCAGTGCTGATCTGAGTCTGAGCCGATTAATACACATGAATGCTGAAGAGTCATTTGACCCGTGTGTAAATGCTGTCCCGTTACATTAAAAAGCCAGATGATAGCAGGTGGGTTTTGTGCAGTGGAAAAGAGGCTATAGTGATCAACAAGGAAAAGCATTCTGTCAACCAAATATGTGTCATCTATAGCCTACCGCCCTTCCAAAACTTTGCCAAACCTCAATAGCGGTGGCTTGTCTTGAGTTTCCTTTGCTTGACAAGCTGTTGAATTCTGAATCTGTAAAAAGCAAAAGTCTTTGAGGAACCCAGAGAAATTAGTACTGAGTGGACAGATTTGTTTGCTCTCACTGCCAAAGCTGCAGAGCTTTTATGTGGTAAAACATATTAATGAATACTCATCTAAAACTATTAGTAATGTTGATGGGCTAATTTTGACTTGCTTTCATTATAAGGCACGAATATGTATTGCAGCTTCAGACATAAAAAAAAAAGAATCAGGCTAAAAGTAGCTATTTTGATAGTAAAAGGTGCTGACCCCTGGCTTTAGGTCAAGTCTCCAGGAAGTGACTGTAATTCAATGTAATGTCCCCAAAAGTGACATTTATAAAAAAAAGTATGTGAATAAGCTAATACTTTTATTGAGGCGTCCTGCACCAAGGGCTGAGCAGTATCTTTGAGAGCCACATAAATCTATGAGACACTACTTGCTTGGCATACAGAAGCCACAGAAAACAGAAATAGGAGCAAGGAAGGGGCTGAATACAGATGTGTCGGATATAAACTTACACTTCTATTGCTGCAAGAGTGGCTATAATTTTGAAAATTAATAACAACTATTCAATGATTTCAACATGACAGATGAATGTAGCCTTCAGTACACTGTCTGTCTTCATTCAGTTAGCATCTGTTTATTAGAGCCTCGTGTGTCTATCTAAAAACTGATCTCTGTGCAGTCAATCAGAGTTCAATACAGAGGAGCTGGTTTATTCATATTAAAATGAATGAATAAATGAATACATTAGTAGGGGGTCTTTACCATCCAGCTCTGTATTTCTTGTGAGCTAGCATTGTGAGCATTGTTTGTGAGCTAGCCAAAAGGTCAGTTAGCCTGACACTCACGATGGCTCAGCAGGGAGGCTCTGATTTCTCCTCCAAGAAAAACTTGTTGGCCAAGTTAATGGAGCAATAAGGAACCATCCAATGGCATCAAATCTCAAGACCATCAAGAGTTGAGCATTGGTGGTTCAGATACATTCTTTCTTAATTTTAAGCTAGTTTCGAAGCTTGGAGCAACATCATTCAGATTTAAACTTTGATATAATTGGGTTTAAAAATGAATCCTAGTCTGTGCAACCAAGGATTACAGTCTGTGTGATCACTGTCAGTGTTCCATTCACTGGAAAAGCAGCTCAAAAAGTTTCAAATTACTGAGTCTGTTTCATTGCTTTCTTGGACAGCTGAACACTTTATGGTCCTCTGTATCTGTAGACAATTCAACTTAAAGGAGCTGGACAAAATTTTTAAAAAAAAGTCCTTGTAGCACACGGTTCTCCTTTAAGATGCTCCTCTTGGTTTGTTTATTTTGAGGCTTTCAGAGGTTCTGACTGAACTCGAATGATGACTATCAAGGCTTAGTTGTAAATGTCTCTGCAGGCTTGCTGAAAGTGACCTATGTTTACTTTGCAGTTTTCCCATGAGTGAAATATGTCCTCATGATTAAGAGTCCTTGCCACATGTTTTAAGTCTTGACTGTTTTAAAACAAGGGTTTTTTTAATTTTTATTTTTTTCATGATGTCCCGCTTGTCTCCTGCAGGCTGCAGCAGGGAAGCTCTCAGTGGATGGGTTGCTGCAGATGTCCAGCTCTGAGTTGCAGGAGACAATGAGACGCCTGGGCTCCAACTCAGAAGATCGTTCTCGCCTCACTGTCGCCCTCTCCTGTCTGAAGAGCGCAAATGAAACAGGTAAGCCAGGAACCTGCTGCCCTGCAGGCTGTAACAGGGTCATTCATAGGATCTGCATAGAACACAATAATAATAATGCAGTAAATAGCATAGGGATCGATGTATTCATACTGTTTAATCTTGAACCTGATCAATATCTATGCAATATATTTAACAGCCTTCTTGGCTGTACATTTTACATACTCCATGAGGCACGGAAGGGTAGTGGTTAGCACTGTCGCCTCACAGCATGGGGGTCCCTTGCTGCAAACTTGGTTGGGGCAAGGATCGGACCTATACCTGGGCTGGAGGTTGTTTCTGTGCAGAGTTTGCATGTTCTCCCTGTGTCACTGTGGATTTTCTCTGAGTTCTCCAGCTTCCTCCCATAGTCCAAAGACATGCAGGTTAATTGGTGACTCTAAATTGGCCGTACACGTGAATGGTTGTCTGTCTCTATGTGTCACCTCTGCGATAGTCTGGCAACCTGTCCAGGGTGTACCCCGCCTCTTGCCCAATGACTACTGGTATAGGCTCCAGCGCCCCCTTGACCCTTAAGAGGACAAGCGGTTATGGACCATAAAGAAAGTGTGAAAGAGTGTTTGAAATGCGCCTTTTCAGATATGTGGTTTCTTTAGATACTTGATTTAAAATCAGAACAATATTACCAACCCAGTATAGCAGCTGCTAGTTTTTTTTCTGTTGTAGGTTTTTAGTAGTGTGATTATTTGAAAATGATTGAGTAATTGGACTGGTAATTCGCAATATCTAAATTCAGCATTTATCAAAGTTGATGCCAGCCAATGTCAATTTGACACAGAGTACTGCCAAAAGATGATGCTGATATTTTCTTAGTTTTAAGTTGTGTTGTTAACCAAAATGCAGTGTCTTCCCAATGTCTCATGCCAATGTC
>NW_024695448.1:0-753 GCF_008729295.1 Plectropomus leopardus | reverse complement strand
GATTAGCTGGCTGTGACTTCAACACCATCTAGAGACAGACACACACATGCACACACAGACACACAGACACACAGACACAGACACACACACACACACACACACACACACACAAGAAAGGACAATCTTATTAATCATTGATCAAAGTCTCGTTCTGCTGTAAGCACCTGTGGTGCTAATCAAGCTAATCAAGTGCGCCACACTGTAATAATGATAATAATAATAATAATAATCTGTATCCTCACGTTAATCCATCCTCCAGGTTTTGGACAATAGCTTCTATCCAACAGAATTTGTTTTATCACCATGACTCTCACGGCATCTCACCCCCATAAATATTACAGTTGTTGATGGGCTCAAATATCTCTGTAAAGGTAACTACAATATTTTATTTTTTTTTTTTCATCCCCCATAATATTTTACTCCATTTCCATGACGAGAGCATGGATGTGGAACTGAAGCCTGGTGGAAAGGGTTGTAGGACAGAAAGATAAAGCAGCAAAAATACTCTCAATATAACATACACTTAGACCCATATTGATTTTGTTTGGTGGGACTTTTTTTTAATGATGTTTATTGGCTTTTTGCTCATTTGGAATAAACAGAAAAAAAAAACATTCACAAACCCCATCCCTCCCATCCCACATAACAAAATCTTAATCCGTAAAATAAAAAACTGAGAAAAACATGTAACAATTATAGATAAAATATAAAATAACATTTAGAATACATAAATATATACACAATAATGTTAAT
>NW_024695447.1:0-718 GCF_008729295.1 Plectropomus leopardus | reverse complement strand
TGTGTGTGTGTGTGTGTGTGTGTGTGTGTGTGTGTGTGTGTGTGTGTTTGAACATGTGTGTGAATGTGAAAGTGTGTAAGAGACAGAGTGATGATACAGTGACCTCAAGTTCTTCAGCAAGGTCTCACACTGGATAAAGTAGTCACACTGCAGTTTGGGTCTAAACATGGAAGTGGATGATGAATAATAGTTCAGTAATAAAATATATAATCATTTAAATACCACTGCATGAGGTAATTTTTTGGATTCTGGATAATTCTGTGGATTCTGGATTTCATATCTAACCAATAATTTACAGAAAGCAACTCAAGTTGTCCAACATCAACCATGATGCATTGAAAGCTAACAAGGTTTTAACATTATTAATTTGACAAACCTGTCCAATGTTATTGTGCATATAATATATAATGCAGTGTCTTTTGTACTAAGAAGCACTTGAAGTTGATCTTGATTCCAAGAGGAAGCCATGAATATTGTGGACACAGCACCAAAACAAACAAAACAAAAAAAGCCTCTGCAAATATACTGAGGTGAAAGACTTGCCCCTTTCTCTCAAAATCAGACCAAACAGATAATATAAAGTAGTGCTGATCAAATATGAATCATGATCCGGTTACTGATTGCCTATTTCTTGCCTCAAATGTTTTCAGAAATGTATTTTAGCTTACTTTTTAACTGTAATTAGAGAGTTTATAATTCGTCTAATTTGTCACCTGTC
>NW_024695446.1:0-821 GCF_008729295.1 Plectropomus leopardus | reverse complement strand
AATTCATTACAGAATTCAACAGTGGGCCTGGCCAATGTATCAATATTAAATCAATATTGTGATATTAGACTACATTTCTTATGAGATCTTGAATTGTGTTATATTGCCAGTTTTGTCTTTTCCTGGTTTTAAAAGCTTCATTACGGTAAAGTGAATTGTCAAAATTTACCAGACTGTTAGCTGTTGTATTATTTGTCCTACCCACTCAGTCATTATATCCAAAATTACTGATTAGTATTTATCAAAAATTTCATTGTATAACTATTTTGACCCCATATCGTTGTCACAATATCAAAATCTACAGGAGGTGTTCAGTCAAAAGGATATTTGACTGATTGATATTGCCATATCACCTAGCATTGTTTCTCTTCAGAAATCATGACCCGGTTACTCGAGATAATTCATAGACCTTGTTGTGAGCACTTTCATGTAGGAACTATTTATTTTCTACCAAACTACACTCACCAAATGTATCATAATGCAGAAGTTAATGTGTATCAGGCCTCTCATCCATGAGTTGGTGCACGTTCCCTTTTGCACAGTGATATAGTTGGAGAGTGTAGTTCAGTGGAAAGAAAATATTTCCTTCTCATAACAAGGTCTATTGATTATCTCCAAGAACCAAATCATGATTTCAGTTAAGCTACTTTGAGCACCACCAGCCAAGTGCCATCTAGTTTCATTCTTTTCGAGTAAAGGCAGACATCTCTACGACCTCCAACACTCAGTAACTCACGCCAAAACAATGTAGATCGACAATCCAGATCAATCTAGATTGAGAAATAGCACTAAGAGGAATAATATAGATTTTTATGGTAAAC
>NW_024695444.1:0-537 GCF_008729295.1 Plectropomus leopardus | reverse complement strand
AAAAAAAAGTTTCTAAAAATAAATAATACATATTCAGCACATATATAAACATAAATATATGCATACACATGTATATACAAACATATCTCATATGTCATGTATACCTATAAAAGTGTGTGTGTGTGTGTGTGTGTTATAGATTTGCTGTATAATTATAATGTATAAATGTTTGTTTAGGGTCAGTAAAGCCAAGTCCAGAAACAGTGATTCGCGACATAACTAAACCATTTTAGAACGTTCCAGAGAAAAGTTGCAGCGATGTGAACTGGCCAGTCTGAGCTCAATTTAAGCCGGAAGATGATGTCACCTGCAACTCAGCTGGCCATACTGTTAGATGCTGGTTTTAGAACATCAGGTTCGTCACTTGTTTCAGCAGCCAACAGGCTTGTAGCAGAGTCAGCTTGCCAGGTCAGTAAACTGTCCACAGATGGTGTGTTTCTCTACTGTCCCTGTCCTCAGTGAGTGAGTAAACGTTACTTTTAGAATCAGCACAGTGAACAGTTACATTTCAGTGGAATCCAGCTCCAAAAATCAAAA
>NW_024695442.1:0-203 GCF_008729295.1 Plectropomus leopardus | reverse complement strand
CCAAAAAGGTCTTTATCAGCCACTAGGAGCCTGTGTGTGTGTGTGTGAGCGTGCGTGCGTGCGTGTGTGTGTGTGTGTGTGTGTGTGTGTGTGTGTGTGTGTGTATGAGAGAAAGTCAGTATGTGTGCATGTTTGTTTTTTTTTTTTTTTACATTTCATTGTATTTTCAGAAAAAGTATTCCCGATCAAACACTCTCTCCTCA
>NW_024695441.1:0-521 GCF_008729295.1 Plectropomus leopardus | reverse complement strand
TCCGAGGTTTGTGTTTTTTATCCGTTTTTGTTTTGACTTGTTTTTTATTTGCTGTTTTTAACTTGTTTTTATTGTCTTGTGTGATTATTTTTTACTGTGAGCTGCGTAGTGTTTCAATTTCCTTCAGGATTTCTGAAGTTAAAAATCTAATTTAATTTAAAAAATGTGTTAAACATTTATTTTTTTTGTATTTTATATTTAGCACTTTCTCAGGGGCACATTCTTGTTTCTTTTATTTATTTCTTTTTTTTTTACTTTTTGTAATTTTCATGTGAAATTTTTGATTTTCTTGTAACTTTTTGGGCCATTTCTTCTTAAGTTGCTCATTGCCTTCTGTTCCATGTTTTTGAAAAAATCAAGCTAAGTTACTGGAATTTTTAAAGGGTAAAATAAAAAGAGTTTTTACATCAAAGAGCAAAATTAAGACAATTTAAACACAGATCTCTGCGCCTGTGTGGACAGTGATTGTCTGATTATGTGTGAAGCTGAAGTCAGAGCGGCCAGACGGAGGGAAATCATTC
>NW_024695440.1:0-822 GCF_008729295.1 Plectropomus leopardus | reverse complement strand
GAGTCTCGGTGTGTGTCGGACTCTTTTCTCTCTCTGGACTCTGAAGGTAAAAAACTCTTTTTAATTTGTTTGAATCTGATTTTCTTTCATCTGAAGTTTCAGCGGAAACAAACTGAAATCTGTTGGCGGGAATTTAAACAAAATAAATCTAATTAAAGTGAAGATTTTAGATTCTGCGGAGAATCAACGAGCCGCTCCGATCGAAGAAACCCGCTTTAACCGGAGAGTCCCGGTAACGACTCAGCGGGAAACTTAGCGACTAAATACTTAAAATACTGTCAATAATGGTACTAATAATACTCGTGATACAAATAATACTAATGATAATGAAAATGCGGATGTGATGAATTGATTAAAAACCATCAGAATGACGGAATTATTAAATAATATTTCAGCGTTAATAAAAAAAAGTGATCGATGATCGATTTGTCATCGAACTCGATCATTTTATGTATTTTTTATACAAACTGAACGGAATTAACCGATCGATCAGTGCGAGGGTTAATGTTGATCAGAGCTTTGACTTCTTCCTTTTTCATGTTTCTTGAAGGATCAGTTAACTCTTTACTGTCTGACACCTGAAAACAAATGTTTGCAGTTTGTTTGTTTGTTTGTTTGTTTGTTTGTTTGTTTGTTTGTTGCGGTCAGAGGTGTAAAAAGTACCCAGATCTTTTACTTCAGTAAAGTATCACCGTGTATTACTGACACACGTACAAGTCCTTCATACTGCACTCAGAGTACAAGAGCGTCTAAATGAAGTAGTAAAAGTAAAAGTACTGTGTGTGCAGAGGCTCGTTCGGTCAAATTTCACTGTAAAAACTG
>NW_024695439.1:0-457 GCF_008729295.1 Plectropomus leopardus | reverse complement strand
TGTGTGTGTGTGAGTGAGAGGGAGGGGGAGTGGTGTGTGTGTCTGCATGTGTGTGTATTTGTGTGTGTGCGTGCTAGAGCAGAGGAAGGAGGAGGGAGTGTGTGTGTAAGGGATGGGAGGGGGAGAGAGTGTGTGCGTGACAGAGACAGACACAGTGAATGTGTGTGTGTGTGTGTGTGTGAGTGAGAGATGGGGAGAGGGAGGGGGAGCACAGTGTGTAAGGAGTGTGTGACAAAGAGAACAGGAGTGAGTGTGTATGTGTGTGTGTAGTAGTATTGAGTGAGTGAGTGAGTGAGTGAGTGAGTGAGTGAGCGAGTGAGTGAGTGGTCCTGTGAGTTTGTGTGTGGTTGAGAAAATGAGTAAGTGTGTGTGTGTTTGGAAGACGGGATGTGTTTGAAAGAAGGGAAAATGTGTTTTTAAATGTGTTTTCTGTGTGTGTGTGTGTGTGTGTTTGTGC
>NW_024695438.1:0-1112 GCF_008729295.1 Plectropomus leopardus | reverse complement strand
TTTAGATATGTATATATATATACTGTATATATTCAGTACTTGTCTGTAGATACACACACCGATAGTTTTTTGTTTTTGACAGAAAGAACTGCAGAATTTCTGTATATCTTTGAACATTTCTTAACATGATTTAGCTTTTCTCCAGAAAAAAACCAAACACTGTTGCCTTCAGCTAAATATTTTCTGTTATGAAATATTAATTCCTGCAGCTTTATGTAAGGTATACAGCCTCTGTGTGCTTTCAAGTAATGATTGAACTTTGATGTATTTTTGTCTCAGTGTAGCAGACAAACATCACTTTGTTGTGATCAGATTCACACTGCAGACAGACGCTGTAATGAATGTAAATCCCCTCAGAGGTCAGACTGATCAGATTCAAACTAACTTCTTTACGCTGTCAGACGGCTTTGAAGCTCAGCAGCTCCTCCACTTCAGTACAAACACTGTTTATTTCTGCAGTTTTACTTAAAGTGAAATTTCTCTCCTCGCTGTGGCTCGCATGCAGCACACACATGTGCTCGTACCCACATAATTATCCACACACACACACACACACACACACACACAGGCGTGTGTGAGTCTGCGGCAGATGGTGAACTTGGCTGTTCAGTCATTACATCTAAAAACTGTTTATTTCTCTGCATCATTAACACTCATCAGATCTTTAAACTGCGCATTTATGGGATATTTCACTTCTGCCTTTATTTTGAAAGCAGTTTAAATTATTTTTGCTGATGCAGGTCTGTCTTTTTAATCAAAGCCCAAAATGTCTCAGAGGTGAAACAAAACCTGCAGCAGATCAAACTGAAGAAATACCCTGATCTGTTACTGAAATAAAATTTGCAATACGGCTCTGTAAAAATATACTGATAGTCCAACATTCAAGATTTCACTTAAGTAAAAGTACAAAAGTATCAAAGGAGTATATCTTTTTTTTCAGACTGATTCTGATCTTTTCTAAGAGTCTTTTATGCATAAAAAGGTTTTGTTGTCACGGACTATTTTGATTAATCAGTTATGTCACTGGTTCGATCTTGTCAAATGTCTTTAAAGTTCTCCTTTTTTAGAGGGTAAGTGCTGAGATTTAGTGACGTCTAGCGGTGAGGATTAAA
>NW_024695437.1:0-703 GCF_008729295.1 Plectropomus leopardus | reverse complement strand
CACACACACACACACACACACACACACACACACACACACTAACTAACACACACACGCACGCACGCACACATTAGCGCTGGTGCAGGGTCAGAAATAACTGAATAAAATAAAGCGTAAGTTCAGTATTTTTCTTATTTTCTCATTTTTTGGGGTCAAAGTGACAAACGGCAATGACTTTTGAGTATTGAGCGAGACAAAGAGGCATTTGTGTCGTTAACGTCCACTAAAAGTGCCTGTTTTTGTCACTGACAGGCTCAGATTGTTATTATAAATATGTGCAGAATTATGCAAAGGATCCCCACAGAGACAGACTTTTTTTTAAAGAGTAAGATCATTTTTATTAAAACAGAAAGAGCCCTCAAATCTCCATCGCCAAACCCACCAGACTCCACTGAAATAAACAGTAATTTTAGCATGTATAGAGCCAACATATCTTTACATGTAATTGGGTGAATTAAGGGTTAATTTCAACAAAACCAGAGTTGGAGAATGTTGAAACAGTGGAAAGATGAACCAGGATGGTTTTTGTGAGTTTTATTTTGTGTCTTTCGACTCTGAATGAAGTGAGTTTTACAACAATAAAATTTGAATTTATTTAAGTGGAATCTGGTAGGTTTTGGCGAAAGCATTTTGGGGCTGCTTCTGATTAAACAAAAAGGATGTTACTCTTTAACAAAAAGGTTCTTCTCTGTAGAGATCTTGT
>NW_024695436.1:0-282 GCF_008729295.1 Plectropomus leopardus | reverse complement strand
ATACTTGGCAACTGTCTTTCATGTGAGCAGTATTGGAGCAAAACATCTATCAGTTCAGGGAGGGACAGAAGAAGAGTTTACCTCTTTTCTCAGTCCTTTTCAGCTTGTGTGATGGTCCTGGAGTTGAAGTTTTTTGAGTCAGAACGTCTGGTTCTTCTGCAAGAAAGGGACAGGAAGCATGAACTGCAGCTCATCCTACTGGCAGATACTACTACTAGATACACTTGTACAAAACAGAGAAATGGCTACACAACTATTTTGTTATTTTGTGACATTCAGAGA
>NW_024695435.1:0-704 GCF_008729295.1 Plectropomus leopardus | reverse complement strand
TGTGTGTGTGTGTGTGTGTGTGTGTGTGTGTACATGTTGTGTGTGTGTGTGTGTGTGTGTGTGTGTGTGTGGGCCTGTAAGCAGCAGGCTGACTGAGACTCTGGAGTTTGGTCCTTCGTCCTGCAGTCGCAGCAGTAAATAACGGAGAGCAGACTGACGTCTCACTAACCCTCCATTACGGCTCTATTCCTGTCAGACAGACGGCCGTCCCTCTGCCTCCGACACGTTTTCACAGACGTTTGCTGAGATTCTCCGTGAAGAAGCTTTGAAAATGTCAGAGTAACAGATTTACACAAAAAATAACTGAAACCAGCCGCCGTTTCCCGTGGAGACGTCCGTTTAAAGACAGCAGGATACGGTGGCCCTGAGGGTCAACAGACAACATTTCAGAAAACACTTCCTCAAAAAAAACACCACAATATTTCTGAAAAAAAACTGCAACAACTACAACATTTTAGAAAACAAAATAACATTCGCAGAACACAACACTTCCCAAAACAAACATTTAAGAAAACAAAATGTCTTTAAAAAAACAAAACACATTTCCCAAAACAAACAAACATTTGAGAAAACAAAATAAAATTTCAAAACACTCCATTTCCCAAAATAACATTTCCAAAAACAAACCAACATTTTCCAAACACTACAAAATATCCCAAAACAAAACATTTCAGAAAACAAAATAGCATTCTCAAAACACAACA
>NW_024695434.1:0-464 GCF_008729295.1 Plectropomus leopardus | reverse complement strand
TTTTAATTTAATTTAATTAAATCAATTCTCTGAGTGACAGGTAGCCAGTGTAAGGATTTTAAAACTGGAGTAATGTGGTCATATTTCCTAGTTTTTGTCAGGACTCTCGCAGCAGCATTCTGAATAAGCTGAAGTTGCCGAACAGCTTGTTGTGAAAGGCCTTCAAACAGACCATTACAGTAATCTAACCTACTGGAAATATAGGCGTGGGTGAGCCTTTCAAGATCTTGCTGTGACATTATTGCTCTGACTCTGGCAATGTTTTTTAAATAATAATAGGTGGATGAAGTTACTAATTTGATGTGACTGTGGAAATTTAAATCAGAATCCAGGATAACCCCGAGGTTTCCTGCTTGACTCTGGGTTATGAAAGAGAGGGATTCAAGGTGAGTGTGGACAGTCTACCTTTCCTTCCATGGCCCAAAGACAATGACGTTGGTCTTATCTCAATTGAGTTGGAGAAA
>NW_024695433.1:0-551 GCF_008729295.1 Plectropomus leopardus | reverse complement strand
GTTGATATATTGCGAGCAATAAAGTTTACATACCCATTTTTAAAGATTCAAATGAAGTTTTAGTGAAAAAGAAGCACTCAATAGGTGAGAGAACCAGGATAAACCAGTTTGACTGCAGTATATGGATGTCCCCTCTTTGATAGGCAGACGTCGCTCAAGGCTTCAGGTCCCCTCTTGGCAATTTATTTAAAAAATCACATTTGCAATAATATTGTAAAAGAAGACCTCAAAAGTAAATTTTCAATTCTAGTTTTGTATTTTTAAAATGACTGCTAATAAAGGTTCCCTCTTTGATAGTAAAGCATCATAGTCCCCGATTATTCATGTTCGCATGTATGTGTGTGTGTGTGAACACTGTAGTTAAACAGGTGGATGAAAACAAACTTTCCCCCTTCTTCATTGCAAATAAACACTATTTAATGTAACTTGGCGCAGTGGTTCCCAACTGGTCCGTCCTCTGGGTCCACATTTCTCCTCAGGCATTAGTTCAAGGTCCACACATAAGAGAAGTCACCACATATTCAAGTTTATTTCACAATATATAAATAACA
>NW_024695432.1:0-931 GCF_008729295.1 Plectropomus leopardus | reverse complement strand
TACTATTTTCATTTTCTACCTCTTTTTATTTCTTATTACTTTTTATACTATTCATATATTGTACAGTTTTTTCTTAGTTTACTATGGGAAAGCACCTTGTGCCTTTGTTTTAAAAGGTGGTATATAAATAAATGCATTATTATTATTATTATCATCATTATTATTAAGATGTGTGCAAAACATTCAAATGTTCTTCCACTCATAAATGTTCATATAAAAACACACCTCACATAGTTAATTCTGCTAGTTATTATTAATAGAATATTAATTGATATTGGTTTGTTATGAGTTTTTATTTGGTGTCTCTCGCGCAGTGGGAACACAATGTGCTGGTTTAGTTTCTGGGGACAGTTTTAACAAACGGACTGACCGGCGTGAGGAGTCATTCAGTGAATATTCACAAATTAACGCCAAAATCACGTAAATATCTGAGCCCGTAGCTACATAAACAAAATACGTATATCTTTGTTCTTTAAGACACGAAGCGGAAACTTATAATTAAACCAACGACTTTATATTTGATACAATATGGCGGCGCCCGTTGCTGTGCTCTCCTCTTAAAACTGACCACAGTATTTTGGAAAGAGGTTTGTAATTTAACGCATCTGTAACTAACATTTATAAGCTTTAACAATAAGGTTGTCTTGAGATTTATTAACAGTAGCCTAACTGTTAAAAAAAATACTACATTTCAGTGTTTGCTTACACCGCATTTATTTATTTTGAGGTTTTAATGATGAACAGTTAAACCGTTTACTCCATATCCGTTGCTATGCCAACCGTAAATTAACCATTGTAGCTGCTGATCGCTGTTTTTAACATAATTGTGATTTCTGTGCAGAAAATGTTGCTGACGGCTCGCCGGCTGTCCAAAGTGCTGCAGCTCACCCTGGCGGTCATCAAACCGGATGCTGTGGCGCATCCGGTCATG
>NW_024695431.1:0-279 GCF_008729295.1 Plectropomus leopardus | reverse complement strand
GTTTGTTTGTTTGTTTTGCATCATACACTACCTACATCTTTGCCTAGATTTAGAACCAGTGTCGTAAGAGCTGTGTATTCACCTTGGTTGATGTGGTTTCTGAGCCACAAGAGGTCAGTGAGGTGTCATGTGATGCGGGTTGAGGGTGACTACAGGTGCTATAAGTTTGTGTTAATCATGTGCAAGGGTGCTGAAGTGGAAGGAGCCCAACAGTTTTCGACTGTGCTCGGTTGTTGTTTTGTAATTGTGTTTATGACGTTCAAAGGCTTATTGGAAGCC
>NW_024695430.1:0-444 GCF_008729295.1 Plectropomus leopardus | reverse complement strand
GTTATTGCTCAGTGTTATGTCAGATATCTTTCCACATATTTGTGCTTAAAGCAACACGTCTTTGATGTGGACGGTTGTCTGATAGATGATCCACATCAGACTGTGATGCAGCAGTGAGGGAGCGTCCTGGTTCTGCTGGTCCACATCAGACTGGAGACCGAAACCAGCCTCAAGGTCTTCGGCTGCAGGATTTGGGAAGTGTTCTCAGTGGTTTGGGAGTCAAACAGCGGCTCATTGAGCGACATATAAAGCAGAAAATTGGCGGCAGAGACAGAATCCGTGTCGCAGTAATCAGCTGCTTGATTGTGGATAAAAAGCTGAAACTGATCAGAGGTCAGTTTCATGAAAGAGGCTGCAGGTGTTCGTCGTCTCGTGTGCTGTTTAATGTGCCAGCAGCAGCACTGTGTGGTCTGAAAGGGCCTCATTATGGTATGGCATCGCCAC
>NW_024695429.1:0-813 GCF_008729295.1 Plectropomus leopardus | reverse complement strand
GTCACCAGTGGCTACTCTCGGGCTTAATAACCATCTGAAAAACAGGAAAAATCCAATAGAGCTCTGCCGCAGCCGTAGTCGAAGGTAAGACAGCGTGAAACAGCTCGCTGGTGTTACAGCCAGAAGACTTTCAACAAAAAAAATAATGATCAAATACTGTATGTTAGGTTTATTTTAACGATCAAATGTTTTAATAAGACATAAGAATATCCTCAAATACTGGTTTCCCAAATCCCAACACACTCCTCCTCCCACACGCACGCACGCACGCACGCACACACACACACACACACACACATACACACACACACACACACACACATACACACATTAGTTAACAGGGTTGGTACTGTATAAGCTCAGAAATGGCAGATGACCCCCCCCACACATACATATCACTGCATCCTCCACACCTGCCTCCCCACTTTTTCTCCCCTATCCTTCCCTCAGGACAAAAACGAGAGAAACAGAGAGCGAGAGAGATGGTGGGTGGGTTTGGTGAAAGGACGTAGCGATAGAGAGAGGACTGGTCAGAGAAGAAAGAGAGAGAGGAAGGGATGGACAGACGGAGAGATACATCAGAGCGAGGGAGAATAAAAGGAGAGGAGGTGAAGATGAGTACTAAGAGAATGGGAGAGGGAGAGAAAAAGGGGGAGAGAGAGGGCGGGCGACAGACAGACAGACAGTGAGGCATTAAAATTCATGGCCTTTTTTATTTTCCGTGCTGAAAATCAATACTGTCTACTATGGATGAGGTGAGATGTGGACAACAGCGGTTGCCGGCCAAAGCAGGGGGGAGGGAGGGAGGAGAGG
>NW_024695428.1:0-569 GCF_008729295.1 Plectropomus leopardus | reverse complement strand
ATGCTAAATTAGCGAGGTTTTGGACTTTTTTGGCCTCTATTTCCACTGTGTCCACTATGGCGCGTCTCTACAAGCTAGAATATGTGGTTTTGAGAAATTTTTGGGACGTGTCAAATTTTGACCTTTTTCGCCATACTATACTATTGCCTTTGTCGTCTTTTTCGCCATTTTTGTCAACATGCTAAATTAGCGAGTTTTTGGACTTTTTTGGCCTCTATTTCCACTGTGTCCACTATGGCACGTCTCTACAAGCTAGAATATGCGGTTTTGAGACAGTTTTGGGACGTGTCAAATTTTGACCTTTTTCGCCATACTATACTATTGCCTTGTTCGCCATTGTTGTCAACATGTTAAATTAGCGAGGTTTTGGACTTTTTTGGTCTCTATTTCCACTTTGTCCACTTTGGAGCGTCTCTACAAGCTAGAATATGTGGTTTTGAGACATTTTTGGGACGTGTCAAAATTTGACCTTTTTCGCCATACTATACTATTGCCTTGTTCGCCATTTTTGTCAACATGCTAAATTAGCGAGTTTTTGGACTTTTTTGGCCTCTATTTCCACTGTGTCC
>NW_024695427.1:0-1590 GCF_008729295.1 Plectropomus leopardus | reverse complement strand
CTGGCCGGACACTCCACTTCCTGCCACTCCTCAAGGGGCGGGACCTCACCCTGGCCAATGGCGATGAACGTCTGTGATGACATCACGGCCTGTCGGAGGAGCACCTGTCCGGCGCCCTCGTAGTGCCGCGCCGCCCGCACCAGCAGATCCGGCCTGAAGGGGGCGCCACACATCAGACACACTCATCATCCAGCATCAAACGGCGACAGAAAACCAGGTGAGCCACACTCACCTGCTCAGCCAATGAGCTCGCTGCTCGGCCAGGGCGTGGACCCCGTCGCTCAGGTTACCCTCCTCCAACAGGAAGTAGGCGGAGCTCCAGGCCTCATTGGCAGCCGGCCCGCTCCTCAGGCCTCCCCTCCCCCCCGCCATGCACACCAACACGTCGGCGATGCAGGAGAGGCAGCGAGCGGCAACGCCCAAATCTGGCCCCGCCCCCTGCGTCCTGCTTCCTGCTGCGACTGAAACAGACGGTGAATAAATAAAGTTACGGTCTCAGTGTTGTTTGTTTTCTTTTTCTTCATTTTTCACTAATTTTTTGTTAATTTTGGGCTCGTTTCTCCTCTTGTTGCTCTTTGCCTTCTTCCTGTGTTTTGGTTTCAAAGGGTTAACTGGAGTGTCTTGTTGTTCGTATGGTTGCCATGGTGACTCACTGGTGTCCAGCGTCTCCAGCAGCGCCCCCTGCTGGCCTCCCAGCACGGCAGCCCTGAAGCTCGGCAGCAGGCAGACGTCTGAGCGACTCCTCAGAGCGTCCGACACTCGCCTCCTCCCCGACAGGTACAGCAGCTCCTCCCTCCACTGCAGCTCCGCCTCCTGACAGGTGAGCGACATCACCTCCTTCAGAGAGAGCCTCCACGCCTCCCGCCACCTCTTCAGACAGCCGGCGCCTCCCAGCAGCCAGCAGACTCCTCCCTCCAGACCCACAGCGCCTCCTCTGGGGTGGAGGACCGGGAAGAGACGGGCCTCAAGGAGGGAGCGCTGTTCTCCTCTCACCCACAACTCCTCTGGCCTGAGAGGAGAGGAGGAGGAGGAGGAGGAGGAAGAAGAGGAGGAGGAGGAGGACGGAAGAGGAGAAATAATTATTTAAGGTATCATTTTAGGCTTTTTGTTCTCCCTGTATTTTATTGTAAAACATCTGATCAGGTAACACTCGTTAATTTGTGCTGAAAATAAAATCTTTATTTTAATAAGCAGAAACATAAATCTGACTGTATTCCTGTTCTGCTGAAGAAGAGACTCCAGTGGTGGTTCAGGAAGGAGGCGCCGCTGTCATCAGAGGAGACCTGAGGAGGAGGAGGAAGAGCAGGAGCAGGAGGAGGAGCAGGAGCAGGAGCAGGAGCAGGAGCAGAAGAAGGAGGAGTCATGTCAGATCTTCATGTCTCAGCTGTCTTGTATCATGTGTGTTAGATGTGTATAAAAATGTGTATGCGTGTGTCAGATGTAGGGCTGGGCGATAAAACGATAACGATATCAATCGTGATATAATTTTTCCTCGATTGAAATATGAGACGTAGTCGATAGAATGTCGATAGAACTCATTTCATCCGTGTTCTGACAGACAACACGAACAGCCAATGATAATAAGAATAG
>NW_024695426.1:0-843 GCF_008729295.1 Plectropomus leopardus | reverse complement strand
GTTCTGAGAACATCTAAATGCAACCACTGAATGTTTAAGTGACATTTTCAGTAGCAAGTTTTCTTTATGTTCCCAGAACGTTCTTTTTAAAGTTAAAGTTAAATAAAAGGGCAACATTCTCTATAATCATCCAAAAATGTTGTGTTTTTTTTGTTAACACATCACATCACATTTTCATCTAAAAAAATGTTGCGTAATCTCAGTCCTCAACATGTTCTGAATGTTTCTTTGAAAATGTTTCTTTGTTCTCATGTAACGTTGTGGGAACGTTTAATAAAAGAAAATTCTCTGATCTGTCACCTCTCAACATCACCAGAACATCCTCAGAGTGTCGCAGCTCAAACGTTACATCTCAGTCAGTCTTTAACTTAAAACGTTCCCTGAACATTAGAGTCAAATGTTTTCTTTACAACGTTATTGTAACCTGTAGGGAACGTTAGCCAGTGTTGTGGGAACGTTGCCTGCTGGCTGTGACAGAAATGAATAGAGTGAAGACATGATTGTTCGCTGGTGAACGGTTCATTTCTCCACCTCCATCACAGTAATGCTCAGAAATGGGAATTGAACCCGCATCATCCAGAATCATTCATTACTGAGGCAGCCACACTCATCACTGTGCTATCAGTAACTCCTCGAACACGCAGCACATTCAACTCTTAACATTGTTTCTCTTCCAGCTGAACTAATGATGCAGATGGTCAAACACGCGTGTGTTTTGTGACACGTTGAAGTTGTAATTTCATCTATTGAAAAAAGGTTTGAACCTTCAGGCTGAAGAGTCGAGTCACTGCACAAACTTCGTAACGTCCAGGAAAACAGGAGAAAAAATGTATTTATGCAGCA
>NW_024695425.1:0-697 GCF_008729295.1 Plectropomus leopardus | reverse complement strand
TAGTTTCCACAGTGTATTTTAGACTTATTGTAGGAGCTGAGCTGCAAATTCACTGATTACACTCAGATACACAATCTGGACTACATTTAGGACACATGCATCAACACACACACAGTTATCACAACAGGAAGAAGACAAGAGACTAAAATGAGACCCCTAAAGGGTTAAATAAAGAATATAAAGTATTCAGATTTTCTGTCATTATAACAGTGAGAACATGATGTAAAGTGTATGTCGTACAGTATTAATGCTGAGGCTGAAATAATGCTGATATTATTATCTTCATCTGCTCACGAATCATAACATGAACGCACCTGTGAGTCGTCCTCTTACTGCGAATGTTTCCGTCCTCCGTCTGTCCTGTCTGTCCCTGTCCCTACGTCCCTTGGTCCCTCAGATCAGGACGGCGGTCTGAGCTCCGTGGTGGGTTCAGGTGTCCCTCAGACGCTGCAGCAGGAGTTCTCTCTGGTCAACCTGCAGATCAGAAACGTCAACGTGGAGGTGAGACTTCCTGTCTCTGTGAGCTCAGCAGCTCTCTGATCCCCAAACTCAGATTATTATTATTACTGTTATTATTATCATCACTGATTCTGGTTTTATATTCGACTTCAGGGGGAAAGTTTTACTATCCAAAATGATTAAATGTAAAAACGCAGAAGGATATTAAACATGTCAAACAGGAAGTGACATCAGACTG
>NW_024695424.1:0-540 GCF_008729295.1 Plectropomus leopardus | reverse complement strand
AAAAATGTGAATCATGTTTAGCTTATTGTCAACTGTGAGTTTATAAAATGCCTATTTTGGATAGACTGTAAAAAAATATTAAGGATTGATAACTGAGCTTAAAAACGACATTTTTGACTATAAAATGAGTCTGAGAAGATGAGTAGTTTAACCGATGGAGCCTGAACAATGGACATTATTTGAACAGCTCCAGGGCTCTGGTGGCTTCGTTGAAGTCAGGAACCCAAGACTGACATGAATCTCATAAACCACACAAAAATACTGCATCTACAAAAGATCGCAAAGAAAGTTCATAAGCAGGGAGCGCCTGGTGGCTCAGTGGATAGAGCGGTGCCCCATGTACAGAGGCTGTGTCCTCGCTGCAGCGGCCACGGGTTCAAATCCGACCTCGGCCCGTTGCTGCATGTCTCCCCCTCACTCTCTCCCCTTTTCATACTGTCCTGTCAATTAAAGGCAATAAAAGCCCAAAAATAATCTCTTACAAGAAAGTTCATAAGCAGGTCAGGAGGGCATTTTACCTCATGGTTACTCTAAGCAACA
>NW_024695423.1:0-338 GCF_008729295.1 Plectropomus leopardus | reverse complement strand
GTGTGTGTGTGTGTGTGTGTGTGTGTCTGTGTGTGTGTGTGTGTGTGTGTGTGTATGTGTGTGTGTGTGTGTGTGTGTATGTCTGTGTCTGTGTGTGTGTGTCTGTGTGTGTGTGTGTGTGTGTGTGTGTGTGTATGTCTGTGTCTGTGTGTGTGTGTGTGTGTGTGTGTGTGTGTCAGCAGGGTGAACTGACACTGTCTCTTTGGTATTTCTCTCTTTCTCTCTCTGATCCTTTAAACTGAGTCTGGGTGTCTCGTGTGGATCTGATCACATATGTGCAGGTCTGACCCCTCGGTCCTGTCCCCCCTACAATAATAAAACATCTGAACCTGCGGCGA
>NW_024695422.1:0-619 GCF_008729295.1 Plectropomus leopardus | reverse complement strand
TAATGTTTGTTGAATCAGGAAATGAAGGGAAATGATCTATTATCTGGGACAATTTTAAATAACACACACTTTTGATCTTTGGGATCGGGGGGGGGTTCAAGCTTTTTTTAAGTCGCTGGAGTTAGATTTCAAGTCACGTTGCAAGTCAAGCTTAGTCTAAAATCATTACATTTGTGACTCAAGTCTGACTTCTCATCTTATAGAATGTCGCAAAATGGCATAAAAAATGGTTGAAAAAGTCATTGTTCCAGATGCCGATAAATGGTAAATGGCACAGCATTTTTATAGGTTTATAGTGTAGAATTTCAAGAGAACGGTCCAAAAAGTCAACATTTAAAGGTAGCGTAGGTCATTCTGTCAGGTAAAAATGTCTATCTAGAATGGCACACCACCTGCCCCAAAGTTAGCTTTCCACTGCAAACTGACCAGGCTTAAGGTGGACTGTTAAGGTGGACCAGCTTTTCTCATTGTAGTGACACTCCCAGCTGCTTCTGAATAGATAATGTCTGTCTGCTGAGTCCCTCCAGAGTTAGTGAAACAATCATTGATCCCAATGCAAAATGTTTTTGCTGTTATTGATACAGTAATTAAAATGTTGTTGTTTTTTTGTTTTTTCTTT
>NW_024695420.1:0-408 GCF_008729295.1 Plectropomus leopardus | reverse complement strand
GGTTAAGTTTCACTTTCAACGGCTTGATGTTCTGCTGTGCCAGTGTGCCCCATAAAAAGCAAATAGTATATATATTACAACAGTCCAGCTCCAAAAATCTAGTTGTGGCAGTGGATGATTTATTTGTGCCGCCACAGATACATGAATGTCCTGGAAATCCTGTACTACAGTATGATTTTTTTTTTTTTTTTTTAATTTTTATTTTTTATACTAAACTGCAACTTCCTTTGTGTTGTTAGGACAACTATACCATGATATATACTATATTATAATAGTATTAAACAAATCTACAATATAGAATTTTCTTTTAATTATGTTTGTTTTTTGCGCATTTTTAAGACATATGACATACAATATATCGTATTCCTACATCCTATTGTTTCAGCCAGGCATTCCCACAGTCTCTTT
>NW_024695419.1:0-403 GCF_008729295.1 Plectropomus leopardus | reverse complement strand
TTAAGTTTCTTCAGGGTCATTAAAGCAACAATTAACAGCAATATATAAATACAAAAGCATAGTTATCAACTGTTAAAACAAGTGAAGTAGAGTAGTAAATAAAAAGGTAGAGTGTGAGCTGTGAGGAGATGAACTCCTGTTGATGTATGTGCATGTGTAGACTCTTAACAACAGTGTTGTTGTTAATATACCCACCCCCCACCGCGTTTCTGTCTTTCTCTCTCTGTCTCTCTTGCTGAAGAAGCTCAGACAGCAGGAGCAGGAGGACCTGGAACTGGCCATCGAACTCAGCCAGTATCCAACACATGACTGCTGACAGTGATTTCACTTAAACCCATACTATGGTATTAATGGAGCAATTCCTTTTTTATCAATCAAAATAATATCAAAGCAGAATTTTAGA
>NW_024695418.1:0-326 GCF_008729295.1 Plectropomus leopardus | reverse complement strand
GCTGAGAGGAAAATTGACAGCATGACAACGATTCTCTTCAACAGGGCCAGAGAGGGATTTGACCCAGAGGAGAAGAAAGAAAACATCTGGAAACAGCCAAACAGGAGAGAGACAGAGATCTTCCATTTGAGAAGGGAAATCAAGACTCTCAACAGCCAGTTCAAAGGAGCCAGTGCTGAGGGAAAGGGGGGCATCAAAGATCTGAACAGTGGACTTTGAGTGAAACTATGCAGACTGAGAAGGGCAGAGAGGTCTCTGAGGCTGAGGAAGGACAAGGAGGCCAACCAACTCAGTTCATCAAGAGCCCATAGAGGTTCACAAAAAAC
>NW_024695417.1:0-286 GCF_008729295.1 Plectropomus leopardus | reverse complement strand
GGTTAACACATGTCGCTATGTTGGCTCTGCTCGTTCCTGATCAGCCACCGGCGACGCCACTACTCCATCCATCAGAGCATCAGAGCAGGGCGCCATCATCTAACACACACACACACGCGCGCACACACACACACACGCACACACACACGCACACACACACAGAATGCATCTATACAGAAACAAAACCATCATAAATATATATAGCAGGCCTCTCTCTGTGTGTGTGTGTGTGTGTGTGTGTGTGAGACCAAATACACAGCTTTGAGTACACACACACACACTGACT
>NW_024695416.1:0-2158 GCF_008729295.1 Plectropomus leopardus | reverse complement strand
TGTAGATACACATTATAGTATATAAAGTGGGAATCAAGGACAAAAAAGGCCAAAAACCTCATAATTTAGCATGTCCAAAAAATGGCCAAAAAGGCAATAGTATAGTATGTCAAAAAACTCAAAATGTGATCACACCTAAAAATGGTTAAAAACGACATATAATAGCTTGTATAGACGCGTTTTAGTATACAAAGTGGAAATCACGGCCAAAAAAGGCCAGAAACCTCATAATTTAGCATGTCTAAAAAATTGCCAAAAAGGCAATAGTATAGTATGTCGAAAAACTCAAAATTTGACCGCTCCTAGAAATGGCTGAAAAGGACATATAATACCTTGTAGAGAAGTGTTATAGTATATACAGTTGGAATAAAGGCTAAAAAAGGCCAAAAACCTCATAATTTAGCATGTCCAAAAAATGGCCGAAAAGGCAATAGTATAGTATGTCGAAAAACTCAAATTTGACCGCTCCTAAAAATGGCTAAAAACAACATGAAATAGCTTGTAGATACACGTTATAGTATATAAAGTGGGAATGAAGTCCAAGACAGGCCAAAAACCTCATAATTTAGCATGTAAAAAAATGGGCAAAAAGGAAATAGTATAGTATGTCAAAAAACTCAAAATTTGACCCCTCCTAAAAATGGCTAAAAATGACATAAAATAGCTCGTATAAATGCGTTTTAGAATACAAAGTGGGAATCAAGGCTGAAAAGGGCCAAAAACCTCATATTTTTGCATGTAAAAAAAATGGCCAACAAGGCAATAGTATAGTATGTAGAAAAAGTCGAAATTTGACCGCTCCTAAAAATGGCTGAAAACTACATATAAAAGCTTGTAGAGACGCAATATAGCATACAACGTGTGAATAAAGGCCAAAAACCTCATAATTTATCATGTCAAAAAAGCAGCCAACAAGGCAATAGTATAATACATATGTGTCAAACTCAAGGCCTGCGGGCCACATCCGGCCCGGCGTACAATTATATCTGGCCCAAGAGATCATTTTATATAGGTCTATTATTATTGTTATCAATGGCCTGGCGATATGAAGCGCTTATAACAGGCAAACTACAGATCCCATAATGCAGCGCAATAGCTGCCTTGCCAAACGATATGCTAATCGGAAACATTTCCTCGTCAATCAAGTCAAGCATCTGTTGCTGTATACAACCCTATTGTAAAGTCAAAGCTAGCCCCTAACAATGGCAAAGAGAAAGGTTGATCCTGAAAACAGAGCCTTTCAAAATCGATGGAAGGCTGAGTATATGTTTACTGACATTGCCGGTAAACCTGTGTGTCTTATTTTCTGGAGCTAATGTGGCTATAAATAAGGAATTTAATCTAAGACGGCACTACGAGACAAAACATCAGGATAAGCTGAAAAACCTGAATGCAGAGCAGAAGCTACAGAAAGTAGAAGAGTTAAAGAAGAATCTGACATCTCAGCAGACGTTTTTCACCAGAGCGAAATCACAAAGTGAAGCTGCTGTGAAAGCAAGTTTTATCGTGGAAGAGGAGATAGCCAAATCAGCCCGGCCATTTAAGGAGGAAGTGTTTCTGAAGAGCTGCATGATGAAGGTGTGTATTGGACTTACAACAGATGGAGCACCGGCGATGTGCGGTGAAAAAAGTGGACTCGCACTGAGTTTGCACGGCGCTTTGGTGACTTTGAAGCACAAAAAAGGAATTTCGAGCTGCTTCGCAATCCATTTGCCATTGATGTGGAAACTGCATCTGTACAGATTCAGATGGAGCTGACAGAGCTGCAGTGTAATGGGACACTAAAGGCAAAGTACAACACTGCAGGGCCCGCACAGCTTGTTCACTCTATTCCTGAAGCAATGCTCCAGCTCCATCTACATGCGTCTCGAACCTTGTGCATGTTTGGTAGCACATATCTGTGAGAGAAGCTGTTCTCAGTGACAAAGATTAACAATACAGCACACAGGAGTCGTCTCACTGATGAACACCTGCAGTCCATCCTGAGAATCTCCACAACACAGAACCTTACACCAAACCTAAACGAACTTGTTGCCAAGAAAAGATGCCAAGCATCCAGCTCTGACAAAATGGCATAAGAGCAAAGAAAACGGAATGTTTTGATTTGTTGTCATTTTAATGTTTACTTAAAAGGACAATTTTTATTCATTTTTTAGGG
>NW_024695415.1:0-761 GCF_008729295.1 Plectropomus leopardus | reverse complement strand
CACACACACACACACACACACACACACACACACACACAGTCATACATATTTAATGGGAAGGTGGCACTCCTGAAAATCAGTGGCAGCTACAGTCGACAGCTCGTTTCTGTTTCTTTCCTTTAACTTCCTGAATCCGCCTCGACTGCACAAACAATGAAGAGTAAAAACTGAAATAAAAATGACTAAATTTCTTCTCTGAGACACGTTTGTGTTTTAATGACGTCGCTGTAAATGACGAGATTATACGGTACCTCAGAAATGGTGTTAAAGTGTGGAGAATCAACATGTTTCTGCTGAGATCAGATGTGGATAAAGGAAGAAATCAGTCATCAGTTTTTTTGGTGGAAAGGCTCTCAGCTCAGAAAATTCAGTAAAATGAGCTCCAGCATTAGTTTTCTTGGTGTGTTTTTGTTTGTATCGTAGAAATTTTCATTACAATAAAACCGCAGGAAAAAGCGACACAAGCTGTGGCGCAAAACAGCAGCAGAAACAGCGGCGTCGTCTGCAAAGAAGTGGAGTCTGCATCAGCTTTTACCCGAAAACAAAGTGCCATCGTCCTGCAAGGTGCAGCCGGCAGAAATGACACTGTGTGATGTTCCAGAAACGACTGAGCCGCAGCCGCTTTAACCCTTCAGAGCATCCGTTTTTATTGTGCAGTATTCAGACGCATACTTTCACGAGCATGCAGACTGTTGTGAAATGTACTGCAAACTGTAAGAAATTATGAAAAAGAGACAAAAAATTACAGAAAAAAGAAAGTA
>NW_024695414.1:0-824 GCF_008729295.1 Plectropomus leopardus | reverse complement strand
CTTTTATTTTAAAAAATAACAATTGAATAACAAAAGAGACAAAAAAACGTTAATTGTTTATATTACTGTCTAATATTGTTAAGGCAGAAATGACGAGGACTGTTTATAACAGGAAAGACTGATTATTATTAATGAAATAAGAAAAATATATTAAGAAGCTCTATGTTTGATTTTTGATATTCACCATCTGTTTTTTTGCAGCACACACATGAATATAAACATCGATATGGCAGTGAAAGGCATTCTGGGTATCTTCTCAGCGGTCACGGGGAGGTGGCCTCAGTTTCGCGCCAACGGGGGAAGCCACAGAGAAAACCTGGCTCTGCAGAACGTGCAGGTCAGACCCGAACACACACTCTGCGTCTCTGTTTCTGTCATCGAGGTGGTTTTACCGTCGTGAAGAATTCGTCTTTATTCTCTGTGTGACTCAGTTTAGCAGTTTTAACTCCGCGTGTCGTCGGACAGTTTAACCACAGTCCTCACACTGATGCTGCAGAGCAAAACTGTGAATGGTTTTGAGTTTTTGTAAGTGCTATAGTCACTTCCTGTGAGTGTTCCTGTGTGTGTGTGTGTGTGTGTGTGTGTGTGTGTGTGTGTGTGTGTGTGTGTGTGTGTTCCCAGGCTCGAGTCCGGATGGTCCTGGCCTACCTGTTTGCCCAGTTGAGTCTGTGGGCTCGGGGGAAACCAGGTGGTCTGCTGGTGCTCGGCTCGGCCAACGTAGATGAGAGGTATTTTATTGGAGACGCTTCTGTCATATTTTATTCGTCTTCCTAAAATAAATTCTTCGCCTGTAGTTGTTTTAAAGGGAAAATAAATCGACCTCA
>NW_024695413.1:0-382 GCF_008729295.1 Plectropomus leopardus | reverse complement strand
ACAAGAAACAAGCATTTTCCTAAGCTCATAAACACACGTTCACACACACTTCTCACTCATTACCCAGAGCTCTCTTACCCCCCGAGCCACCGTCCATTGACAGGCCCTCGCCCCGACTTCTCTCTGACACGTCCCCCAGGGTCAAAGGCCACCTCAGTAGTGTGAAGAGCAGGGGGTGTTGAGGGCCCCGTGGTGAGGTTGGGGGGGATCAGACCGGAGAGCGCAGTCATATTCCTTTTGGTTCCTTGTGCAGCAAAGGGCCAGGGGGACTGAAAGGGGGCACATTGTTGAAGAATACTTGTGATAATGATGTTATTTGGGTACTCGCAAGGCCTGCTCGGCAGCTGTTGACAGTAATGATGTAGTGTGTGTGTGTGTGTGT
>NW_024695412.1:0-744 GCF_008729295.1 Plectropomus leopardus | reverse complement strand
GGCGTCATGTGACCTCAGGGTTACCGGTCTACGTGGCGGCTGACGGCCTGTTTAAAAGCAGCCATGGCCGAGTCCTGATCCAGGAACTGCATGCGTTTGTAGGAGGTGTTGGAGAAGGCGTACCCGTCTGCAGGAGGGAACTTCTGCACGGCCGACTGCTGCACACACGCACACACGCACGCACACACACACACACACACACACACAGAGGAAACATTATATTAATAAATGATTAATAAATGATACGGTCTGCGTCAGTGAGGAGGAGGTGACAGTGCTGATATGAACCTCCAGTCTGCTCCTCAGCTCCTCTTGTCTCTGGATCTCGGCGCTGGCGAGACTCTCGGCCAGCTGAGTCAGCTCCTGCTCTCTGGACGGAGTCACTGCTGGGTGAACTGGAAGCACTGGAGGCTCCCAGCCGTCCCGAAACGTCAGCACACACGGGGGGAAATAATGATCCTTCGGCCACTCCAACCTGCACACGCATCAAACACGACAAAATTCAACTTCAGTGGTAGTTCGGTGAGACGATGCTGACGGTCAAATGTTTACGTCAGAGAGCAGCAGAGACACATCAGCTGGATGTTCAGAATCTGACTTTATCTTTTACATGAACAAACACTATTTTGCAAAGGTTGAAATATTTTTTATGCAGAAATAATTATGCTTGGGGAAATAAAAGAGAGGAAAAAAGAAAGGAAAAATACTAAATAAATAAATACATTTAAAAATAAAAAGAGAACA
>NW_024695411.1:0-705 GCF_008729295.1 Plectropomus leopardus | reverse complement strand
TGTGTGTGTGTGTGTGTGTGAGAGAGAGAGAAAGAGAGAAAGAGAGAGAAAGCATGGTTGAAGGTTAGTTAGTTTAACCCTTTGAAACCTGAAATGATATCACTTTTCTTATGCTGCTTTCAGACGCTTCAAAGGGTTAACAGTATTATTTTAAAGATGTACACTAAAGCTTTATGTTTAGAGTTCAGCTTGGTGTAAAGAGCAACTGAGGCAACGACTCACACACACACACACACACACACATAGACTCAACATACAGGCTGTTTTGACAATGTTTTTGTGTCTGTCTGGATTTTCGTCTGAAGGTGGAAAAGTCCTTCTCATGTGGGCACGGCAGCGACAGTTGAAATGTTAAATAATGTATTCCTCTAAATCAAACGCTGCCGTGTAGAAGCCGTCCAGACGTCTCCGTTTTGTTTCATCATCCTGCTGGATGTTTGAGTCTGAATTTGCTGCAAAGAATCCGCCTACAAGCCCAAGCCCGTCATTAAAGGGAATACGCTGCCTCAAAGTGTAAAGATGTCTCTCTGCCACAGGAAATATACAATGTACACAAACCAAAAAGTGTATTGATAAGTTGGCAGCTGCAGGAGTTGGTGGCACATCGGGCAGTTCACAAACTCTAAATGAGAACAGACTAAAGATTTCAGCCAGGAAGGAAAAATAACAACTACAGATACATAGAATCATACATATACCCTACAC
>NW_024695409.1:0-579 GCF_008729295.1 Plectropomus leopardus | reverse complement strand
AAAATCACTTCTGCATGATCTTTCTTTCTCTTATTGTTTCCTTGTTTTCATGTAGTATTCCTTTAGAGGCCTATGCTTTTTTGTATGATAGAGGTTTTGTATTATATTTCCAGAGTGAAAGTCAATGATTGACTTTGGAGTTGGTAAATAATAGGCGTTATGCAATATTTAATATCATGATCATTAGATGTGCAGGCTGTAATTACTAAGAAATGTGTTTCATATGAAGCTCTTGTATCATGCAGGCTGATATGTCTTTATCTTATCTTTTAGCTACACTTTTGGTGTTGCTTTTTGCTCTGCATGCTTTGTAATTAATGCATGGCGGTTTAGCCTGTTGTATAACCACATTTGCATGAAGCTTTGATTAAAAAAAAAGAGAGAGAGACAGAGAGAAAGAAATAGAAAAAGCAGATTGTCTGTCAGTATGTCTCTCGGCCTCTGCAAACTGCGACCTGCTGCTGCGATTTCCTGCTTCGGGTTTCCCTTTAAAAGGGGGCAAGGCTCAATGCTGGGAATTCACGTCATTTCGCCGTTTTACACACATCCAGATCAATGAGAGAGAGAGAGAGAGAGAGA
>NW_024695407.1:0-656 GCF_008729295.1 Plectropomus leopardus | reverse complement strand
CTGATGTAGCCTCTACAGCACTGATACTTAACTTACAGTCCACCATTTTCTAATTCACAATTAAAAATAATTGATTTAAACTGGCTATTTTTTGTACCTTTAATGCAAATAAGCTGCCACAGTGCATAAAAAAAGCATAAAATAAAGTTTGTTTATTTTTTTTAAAAAAAGCATGAGTTAGACCAAATAAATCCTTGGGAAGATCCTGACCTGTGCAGAGCTGCTGTCACTGGATGTGCCGATTTTATTCATTTATCTGATGAATATGATTCATTTTTGATATAATTAACCGGCCCCTGGCCTCCAGTCATTTTACAGAAGTGGCCCCCGGCAAAGCAAGTAGAGTATCACTGCTCTACAGTAGGCTACATTTAGTTTGAGGCTGATCAATTTAAAACACAAACCTCACGGCATTTTCACAAACGTTTGACTTTAGTTATTGTTAAAGCTTCTCCCATTTAATTTCACATTTGATAAGCACATGGATACATTATCTTAAATTGTGCTGCTTTTTCTTTGTGTTCTCTCTTCTGTCTGTGTGTGATGTGACTCACACTGTATCTCATAAGCCCACGAGGGCTCGGCACCCTCGGGTGTGTCACACTGGAATAAAAGTATTCAATTCATAAGGACACACACACACACACACACACACA
>NW_024695406.1:0-477 GCF_008729295.1 Plectropomus leopardus | reverse complement strand
CGAGGATTATCTTTACAAAATAAATTCCTTAGTTAATTTTGCTTCTTTTATTTGCATTATTTCACATAAATTACTCCTTTAAAGAGCAAAAAAATCCTCAGAACAAGCCAAGCATAAAAAAAACAAGAAGTTAAAGAACGAAAAGAAGGAAAGTAAAAGTAATGATTCAAGAGTAAGTGCATAAATATGTAATATCTGTGGTTTTTATACACTGTAAATCAAATGTCAACACGCGTTTGGCGCAGGACTTCACCATGACTCTGTACCTGCGGCACTACTGGAAAGACGAGCGGCTGTCGTTTCCGTCTCGGACCAACCAGAGCAGGACGTTCGACTCGAGGCTCGTGAAGAAGATTTGGGTTCCCGACGTCTTCTTCGTCCACTCGAAACGCTCCTTCATCCACGACACCACCATGGAGAACATCATGCTGCGGGTTTACCCCGACGGAAACATCCTGTACAGCGTCAGGTAGGCAG
>NW_024695405.1:0-1750 GCF_008729295.1 Plectropomus leopardus | reverse complement strand
CACACACACACACACACACACACACACACACACACACACACACACACCGATCTGGAAGTACGAGTACACAGCCAGGGCTTCGTTTACAAGGCGATCACGTCGAGGGTTCCTGGGCTTCAGGTGCATGATGTCACTCTCTGCTTTCTCATAAGCCAGAGAGACGGAGGGAAACTACGGGACAGACAGGAAGAAACAATTGATTTGTCATTATACAGCAAATACGGTGGTGAGGAAGGTTATGATGGAGCTGATTCAACACTAATGTCACCAGATCAGTTGCTGTAAGGGATAAAGGTGATATGTGGTCTTTCAAAATAAAAGCCAGGGGTCTTATGGCAAAACAGCAAATATAAGACGCCGTTATATTTCATGAAAATAAATAGCCAATTATTAACCGGAAATAAGTCACTTGTTTTCTAGCTTAAATGGTACAAATAACAATTACTCACAATGTCAGTGGCCAGTTCGATGAAGAGAATCGTGATGCAGCCCAGAGGAAGAGGCACGCTGACGGTGATGTAGATCAGATATGGAGTCAGCTCAGGGATGTTCTTGGTCAGTGTGTAGGCGATAGACTTCTTCAGGTTGTCAAAGATAAGACGGCCTACACACACACACACACACACACACACACACGCGCACGCGCACACACACACACACACACACACACACACACACACACACAGAGGCCTCAACTCAATAAAACAGCTCATGTATGCATGTAAACATACAAACTGTTCATTGTTCAGTAGTTTGTCCTTTTACTGCATACAGTGACCACAAAGTTAATAAGGTATAATCCTTTCAAAATAAAGTGCTCTTTTGTAGTTTCTTGTACTGCTTGTTTTTTGTTTACTCTGATAAATACTTATGTTTTACTTCAGATTCAGTGATAATATTTACAATATCAGAGACAGGATTGGGAGACATCCTTGAAAAGAGACGGGGGGTTTTATAGTGTCATCTCATGTATGACCACCATCCCGTAAACAGATCCACGTTTTAGTCAAGTGTTGATATGTGAGCCGTCTCCCTGACCGTGGACCTTGAGTTATGATTAAGCCACAACCTCCAGGGCTGAAAAATTAAGCCAATGCTGAAGTGCCGTAAACTGCATGTTCTCCAATGACCTCTTGAGGCTCCATAAGCGAGTCAATCCCCATTAACCCCCCATTGCCTTGAACAGGCGGTATAAAAGGGGTTACCCTTCACCATAGCTGTAAATGCACTGTGCTAACCAAGCTAGCAGCTAGCTCAATTTTAGTAATCCTTCTTCTCTAATTCTCACCCTGCTCCACTCCGGTGACGATAGAAGCAAAGTTGTCGTCCAACAGGATCATGTCTGCGGCGTTCTTGGCAGCATCTGACCCGGCGATCCCCATGGCGACACCGATATCAGCCTTCTTGAGAGCCGGAGAGTCGTTCACACCATCACCTGTCACAGCAACGATAGAGCCCTGGAGAAAGATGGAAACATTCAGACACAAGCCTGGAGATGTAGTCTGATCAGACACTGGATATGAATACATGCAAAACAACATCTTTCCTGCTGTGTCCTCATAAACGATCCTCTGAGCTTAGTCAGCTTCACAGTTATCTTTGATTTCTTTTAAATTAAATGTATAGGAAAACTTATTTGGATACATGTTGTTTTTAAATTATGAAATGAATTCCACTCATCACAGAATTAAGAGGTAGCAGGTAGTGTGTGTGTGTGTGTGTGTGTGTGTGTGTGTGTGTGTGTGTGTGT
>NW_024695403.1:0-377 GCF_008729295.1 Plectropomus leopardus | reverse complement strand
GGGGGGGTCATGTATTATTCAGAACAGCTCTGTGTGGCCACTTGCCACTATTTGTTCCACATTAAGTCAGGTGTGTGTGTGTGTGTGTGTGTGAGTGTGTGTGTGAGTGTGTGTCGGAGAAAGAGAGAGAACATTCACCTTGTACACTCTTTGGCTGTAATCTACTTAAGACGTGAAAACAGCGTGTTGACGTGTTCTCGCTCCTCTCGGTTTCACAGAGCTTTACAGTAAAACTGATAGTTTCAGCTCGTGGTTTATCTGTGCGGCTCGCAACTTTACTGTTCGGCTTTAAGGGACGTCCACACAGAGCAACCACAACGATGATGATGTGAGAATCCACACTGAAGAATGGTAACGGTCTGTAAAGAGCGATCACG
>NW_024695402.1:0-617 GCF_008729295.1 Plectropomus leopardus | reverse complement strand
CCTGGCACCGGGATGCCAGCGCCACTTCCTGCTCTTCCTGGCCATCCACAGCAGATCTGTCCCCTTGGGGCACCTGGCACTGGGCTGCCGGTGCCCTCTACTGCTCAATCTCAGCAATTGCAGCATTTGTTTCTTGATGGAATTTCTGGCACCAGGGTATCGGTGCCCTCGGCCGTGTATGCTCGACAATCGCACCACTTCGCTCTCGCTGGGGCACCCTGCACCGGGATGCTGTTGTCGCCAGTCGTCCACCCACAGCTTCCTGTTCTGTTGGGTTGTCGGCGCCCCCAGCCGTGCAATCCCAGCCACTGCACCAATTCGCTCTCGCTGGGGCATCTGGCACCGGGTTGTCAGTGCCCCTCACCGTGCATCCGTACGACCCGCAGCAGCCGGCCTTGGTTGAGACTCCCGCCTACGCCTCCCAACCCATGTGGGCCGGGGTTGTTGGCACCGGGCTGCCACCGAATTTTCCCTCTCATCCCGTGCGCCATGTCGTTTCGTCCACGGTTCTGGTCTCCTTTCCGATCATTTTTCGTTGCGGCGGCCTTTGCCTACTTTCACCCTGGCCAAGGCCGATCCTCCCTTCTGCCCTCCTGGCGCTTTCGTCTCTTGTCCGT
>NW_024695401.1:0-694 GCF_008729295.1 Plectropomus leopardus | reverse complement strand
CCAAAGCAAAAACTCGGGTGTTTGGGAGGCCATGAAGGAGGAAAGTGTTGCTGGGGAGAAGGACGTCTGGAGTGCTCTGCTCTGCTTGTTGTCCCCGTGACCCGGTCTCATATTTATCAATCTATCTATCTACCCTCTAGGGGATAGTCTATAGACTTTTACTAGCTTTTGTTTCAGTTGATTTGGTTCTGGTAAGACTGTGATGATTCAGCTAGTTAGTGTTGAGAGTACCTCCCCCGGGACAAAACATTTTTACATATTTACGACATCAATTAGACGTCTGTCCGTCCTGGAAGAGGGATCCCTCATCATCCTCTGCCGCTCTTCTTGAGGTTTCTTCCTTTTTCTTTCCCCATTAAAGGGGTTTCTTTTTGGGAGTTTTTCCTCAGGTGATGTGAGGGTCTAAGGGCAGAGAGATGTCGTATGCTGGAGAGGTTTCTGAGGCAAACCATAATGGGCTTTTCCTTTTCCTTCTTGTCCACAGAAAACATCACGAGGCCAAGGAAAGATGTGAGGGAGACTCAGGACGTAGGAAAAGACGACTCCGCCTCTCCTCGGCTCGGTGGCGATGCGATGGCTGGTGTCACTGATGAGGGTCTGCTGCGATCAAACTACAATGTTCAGATGATGGACGACAAAAGCACATCCTCACGATACTGGCTTTTATGCAGAAGTATGTTTTTTTTTCTTGGCC
>NW_024695400.1:0-236 GCF_008729295.1 Plectropomus leopardus | reverse complement strand
TTCGCCTAATGGCACAATGAGAGGCTGATTAAGAGAGGAAGGGATGCTGGGGGAGGGGGGGAGAGAGTAGCGGGAGATAAAAGGGATAGATGGACAGATCCATTCACTAAACTGATGATGGGGCTCTTTGTTGTCTCGTCTCATTCTGTGGTTCTCTGGGGTCCTTCCTGTGTCTGCAGCATACACTCATTTTTTAAATGAAAAGCCTCTTTCTTTATCTCTCTGCGCCTCCCCCT
>NW_024695399.1:0-802 GCF_008729295.1 Plectropomus leopardus | reverse complement strand
ATTATTTTATATCATATTTACAAAGCGAACAACATAAAAAGCCAGCAGCGTAAATTAAGTCATGTCTTATTAAGATGCTCGTCGCCCTCTTGCCACGTTTCTGAAATGCGAATCTGCTCAGGCTTTAAAGGGTTAACCAGCAGAGGAAGAATGAAAGAGACCCTCATGTTTAAAATAGAAATAAAAACCTCAAGTGATGTTTTGTTTTGAAATAAGTACTTAATTACATTTTTGTTACATAAATATATATAAAAAATTAAAAATGACCTATCTCTCTGTGTGTCTCAGAAAAAAATCATAAATTAAAACAAACACATTTATTATTTTCAGTATATGCAGTAAACAAACATTTAAGGACTGGTTTATGGGTTATCACCCTGGTTCTTCCCTCATCCTTCATTTGTTGCCTGCAAACAAATATTCACAGTGGATTATGAAGTATTTTAGTGATTTATTTCATTGAGCAGGATAATAACTGTGTATTTTTATTGTGAAGCACTTTGAGCGGCATCCTGTGTATCACAAGTGCTGTATAATAAAGTTTATTATTGTTATTGTTGTTGTTATTATTATGTATTTGTTTATTTATTTTGTTTTATTTATTTATTGTTTATCTCAAAGGATAAGAAAGCGATGTTGTCTTTCACCACCGGAGCAATACAGACGATGTTCCAGCCCGACGGGATCAATGGAGACATCAACATCACCCTGTGGCCTCTGCAGGTCAGACACACACACACCTACACACACACACACACACACCTACACACACACACACACACACCTACACACACACACACAC
>NW_024695398.1:0-294 GCF_008729295.1 Plectropomus leopardus | reverse complement strand
CCAGCCAAGCCTTCAACCAACTTTCCTTTTTTTTCCTAAAATAAACCAGCTAAACAGTTCAGTCTTCTGGTGTCTGCTTTTGGGTCCCAATTTTGAACTGCCTTAACAGAACGATCTGGCCAACATGGACCCAGCAGACACAGACCCTGAAACTGTAAATTTACAGAAAGCCGTCTCCAGTCATGGTCAGTTATTAGGACAACATCAGCAACATCTCCGAACACTCTCCGAAAGCAGCCAAAGCATGGTAAATCAAATATCTGAACTTACACACCAAGTGTCTCTACTCACGTC
>NW_024695397.1:0-938 GCF_008729295.1 Plectropomus leopardus | reverse complement strand
GTGTGTGTGTGTGTGTGTGTGTGTGTGTGTGTGTGTGTGTGTGTGTGCGTGCATTACTAGACTGTCAGGTAGGAAGGAATGTCTGCTGTGACAGGTTCCACCACTGCTCATCTTCCTCTCTAATGATAAGTTGCACTGTATGCAAATACTTTGATTTTACAGAAAACTCAACTAAAAACAGACCTGACGTGGTCATTCATGGCTACGTTTTTTTTTTAAAGTAAAAGAAATTCATATGAATTATTTCTTTATCTGCAAAGCTTTTTGATAACTCGACAAAAATAAATTGTCTAGCCATTGCCTTTAAAAAGTTTCTGTCTGCTCCTAGTCAAAGTCTTTGTTTTCAAAGGTGGCTTGGGAGGATAAAATGCTTTCTTTAATTACTTAGGAGACATTTCCAGTCAATGTTGGTCTGTGTTATGTGCAATACTGTCAAAGTTTGAAGCTCCGATGCCATAGACACGGGGCAGGGTGGCTGACACACACCCAGTGCGGAGGTCACTAAAACTAACCCAAAAAAATCCCTTTTGGCCATGACAAAAATCATTAAGAAAGGTCTGAAAGCCACTGTGCGTCAAAGTCATCTGCAAACCATTGACTGTGGAGGCTGCAGACTAGCTGCCAACTCTTAAACAGCATGCCTTATTGGCAGCACTGACACACAGCAGACAACCCTATACATGAAAGACTTACTGTACAAGGCCCGAGGCTCATAAAAGCATTTATAGTGTGAACAAGGCTGGGGAGATTACTTTCGAAAGTAATCTATTACATAAACAGTCTACGTGCATAAACAGTTATCAGTGAGGCATTTCTTTGGAACTACGTACAGTCTTGAAAGATAAACGGAAGACTGATTTTTCAAGCTGTGGTGCTGGACCCCAAAGTGAACCCACTCAAATGAATTTCCACTTGACAAATACACACATGTTTTAATG
>NW_024695396.1:0-441 GCF_008729295.1 Plectropomus leopardus | reverse complement strand
AATAATTATCATAATTTTATAATTAAAGTTATATTACAGAATTATACATTTTAAGCACCTTTACCTGGCCATCTCCTTGTTTGTTTGTCCTTGTTTTTCCCTCATAATTTTTGGGGGTAATTTCCTGTACCTTTCCTAATTTCTTGCTAATTTCATGGGTCATTTCTTTTTTTATTGCTCATTGCCTTCGTCTTGTGTTTCTGAGCGAAATCATGCCAATTTTCTTGGGTTTCAAAGGATTAACTAGAAAAAAAAAGTTTGAAATTATCTCACTTCACTCTCAGACATCTGTACTTTTGAGAAACACAGACTGTCACACTGAACAATCAGTGTGTTTACATTATATAACATTGTCAGTTTTGATCTCGAGGCATTACATAAGAAACAAAGCTGTACAGTAGATGAGTTGTGAAGAGATATTATACCTCCATCCACTGGGTG
>NW_024695395.1:0-400 GCF_008729295.1 Plectropomus leopardus | reverse complement strand
CTCCCAACGCGTCGCCAACACTGAGAGGTATGCAGCAGAACAGAACCAAAGACGACGCCCTCGAACCTTTTCCTAAACCTCCAGCCACAGCAGTGAAAGCCTCATAGGCTAATATCTCATAATAAAATGCTCTGCTTGTTCATTCTGAAATGATTTGACTTTGACTTTGAATGCATTAAGACTCAGAGAGAAAGACATTTGCTGTTGGGAAGCAGCAAATTGAATTCATTACCTTCTAAAGGCATAATAAAGATGAGATCATTAAAAATCTACATGTTTCTTGTGGTTCTTATTTGCAACATTTGCTTTTCTTTTGTGAAGTCTGATTTTTACAGTAGATGTCATCTTGGCTTTAGGAAATAGTTACACAAATTAAAAAAGGTTATCTTTAACAAATGAT
>NW_024695394.1:0-1104 GCF_008729295.1 Plectropomus leopardus | reverse complement strand
GTGTGTGTGTCTGTGCGTGTGTGTGTGTGTGTGTGTGTGTGTGTGTGTGTGTGTTTGTGTACTGGGAGAAAAAAATGCGTTATGTGACTGGGAAAAATCAATATTTTGGACGTGGACTTTTTTCTGTTTTATGGACGTCAACTCTTCTTTTTACAAGTCAATGTGGAATATGATATTTTGTCATCTGCGATTCTATATGAAGTTCATGACGCATTTTGTGTTTTCTTTTTTGTAGGTGCATTGTGGGATAATGGAGGACTTTTAAGCTTTCTGCAATTTTGGACAAAGCATCAAACGGAGTCCTTTTTCGCCTGCAAAAGCGAGCTGGGACGTATCATCATTTTGCACGCAAAACTGCCTCCCAACTGTTTTGCTCTTAAGTCATTCCTGTAACATAACCTCTTGTTCCTCAGATTGTTTTTTTACATAATAAGGTAGGCCTGCACAACAACCGGGAGAGGATATGATCTCTTTGGACTCGTGCTTGGGATTTTTTATTTTATTTTCATTTTTGGCCAAACTTGACATCCCGATGCAGATTTTAATGACAAAACACAGGCCTCAAAGGCTGCAGAATCATTTCATTATATTTGTAATAACAGGTTTTGCGCTAAGGCTCGATGTGTCTGGCCGTTTCCCACAACAGCGTGAATGTAGCTGCACACACACACATACATACACACATGCATACACACATGCATACATGCAAAGTCTCACAGACGAGCGGGTTGTGTCTCTCCGTGTTCACAGCGGACCTTGATTTAATGTCTTACAATTAAGGCACGCGGTGAATGCCAAGAGATGATCCTTCTTTCTTCGGATGTCTGCGGATCCAAGAAAAACATCTCATCTTTTAACTTATTACATTTTGTGTAAGAATAGGCTATTGGTGTCGCTCTCACAGTGAGGGTTTGCTTCTGTCGTTTCAAACTGTAACATATTGCTTATGTTCTGTTTCTTTCCTCCTTTCGTCCATCAATAAAATAAATACACACAATCATTTTGAAGATGTGTTTTTTTATGTGAACATGCATGTGATCGCTGCAGAGTGCGTGTGAGGGAGTGTGTGTGTGTGTGTGTGTGTGTGTGTGTGTGTGTGTGTGT
>NW_024695393.1:0-530 GCF_008729295.1 Plectropomus leopardus | reverse complement strand
TATGTATGTATGTATGTATTTAATATATTTTTTTTAATCTCGGAGAAAGAATGTAAGGCATATAAATCACAAAGCAACCAAGAATTCTTCCAGTTTTTTCCCATTATCTTCCCGCCCCCTAAAGAGAGACCATAACAGAGATAAAGGCAATGACACTAATGGCAACAGTCATGCTAAGACTTATGGGTAGCAGCACACCAAAAGTACCAACACACGACACACATGATGAGAAAATAAGGAATGAATAATTAGATGGAAATAATTAAAAAATAAAGCAAAGAAATGTAAAAGCAACAAAAAAAAGAAAAAGAAAGAAAAAAGGAGAAACAAACAAAGAGGCTCAGTCGTCGCAACCATGCAGAATAATGTATCTTGTGTTTTTTCTGTAGTGTGTCAGGGAATTTGATGATTATATGTATCAGCTCATGTACATGAATACAGCATAAACATTCTTGACAATTACTGTGTATGTGTTTGTATGACTGTGTGTATGTTTGTTTATGTGCCGCATCAGATCACAGAGTTGTCGT
>NW_024695391.1:0-558 GCF_008729295.1 Plectropomus leopardus | reverse complement strand
TTGATCCCACAGCCATCAGAGCAGAAAAACAGGACTTGTATTATTTCTGGGTGTCATTCTGGGCTTTGGACTCTGAATTTGTCATTTTGACTATTTTCCACCTGATGACGACAACATGTTTGTAGTATATTGACAATAATTTGTGTTTTTTTCATCTAAAAACACAGTCACAACATGACAAAAACCTGCCATTTAAAGGGGTACATTTCTGAAAATTAATGAATATTTGATATTTACGATTAGGTCTGATGCTGGTTAAAATATTAACTTAATGAAAGTAGAAAATCATGTTGATTTATAATATTTTAGAATATTAGTGTCTGCTGATACATCTGTGCCTGAAAAACTAACACACAAACTTCTGTGAGTTTATGACCTGCACCACAGCCAGCACGCGGGGTTAATGGATTCATCAGGGTTACATCAGACTGGTTCCTCCCTCACACACCAGTAACACACACACACGCACAACTGGGACCAGTTACACTTTTATCACCACTGATCAGGAGGCTTTTATTTTGACAGTCGCCTGATGATCACTCTGATAACATCTGTGTG
>NW_024695389.1:0-409 GCF_008729295.1 Plectropomus leopardus | reverse complement strand
TGTGTGTGTGTGTGTGTGTGTGTCTGTGTTAGAGTGTGTGTGTATGTGTGTGTGTCTGTGTTAGAGTGTGTGTGTGTGTGTGTCTGTGTTAGAGTATGTGTGTGTTACAGCGTGTGTATGTCCCTCTGTGTGTGTGTGTGTGTGTGTGTGTGTGTGTGTGCAGGTGAAGTTCATGCGCAGTGTTCCCGGCTCGGCGTTGGTGCAGATGGGGGAGGAGTTTGCGGTGGAGCGAGTCGTGACTCACCTCAACGGCGTCAGCGTGTTCGGAAACAAACTCAACGTCTGGTGAGTCCTCAAACCAGGACTCATACGGTCCTGAAAAACCTGGAACAGTCCTGGAATTTTGCAGATAGCAATGTCAAGGCCTGAAAAAGTTTTGGAAAGCTAAATATATAGCTTATAATATTAT
>NW_024695388.1:0-893 GCF_008729295.1 Plectropomus leopardus | reverse complement strand
AATCTCCAAGGCGATGTTACTAGCCATCTGCCGCCTGATGTGTGGCCTCCTAAAACACACACACACACGCACACACACACACACACACACACACACACACACACACACACACAAACAAGGCAGCAGACAGAAACACACAGACTAAAACCTGTCTTAACCCCACATCACCCCCACTTGTTTCCTTTAGCCTGCAGCCCTCCTAACGCTGGACTTGTTGGTTTGAGAAAGTTGTCTCCCTGAACACGCACGGCTGACACTTTCCCTGCAACATGTCCTTCCTCAGCCTCTTTTCCTTCACTTGCACAATCATTCTAACCGGCAACAAGCTACAAAAAGGCCCTCTGGACAGTAAAGTGTACAGTCTGGGAGACCTGCAGTATGAAATTCAGAAATTGGATAGGGCAAAATTGGAGGAAATATGTTCCCCGGAGGATGAATAATAAAAACCTGGATGATTCCTTAACATTCCATCAAGTGCCTCCATAGGTCAGAGCTTTTATTTGACCAACACTGAAAGTTTATGACCAAATACCTGCCAAACTAATCACATTCAGACACAGTTTTAACAAAATTAGCATGCCTTACCCGTTAAATGATTATACACATTATTATTAACTGCTTTGCATTGTCTTTGCACGTACGCACTGCTGCACCTCTTTAAAATATTGTATTTCCCTTAATTTTATGCAATTTATAGACTCTATTTTTAGCTTTATTCTTATTGATATTATCTCACTGGCTTTTATTTCCCATCTTATGTTATGATCTTACCTTTTTTTTTACATGCAGGTTTTATAATGTCTTCCATGTCTTTTTATGTGAAACACTTGGTGCATATGACTTCTTAGTTGTAAAGCATGTTGGGGTGCCTTTTTTGTATGAAAGGTGCTACG
>NW_024695387.1:0-690 GCF_008729295.1 Plectropomus leopardus | reverse complement strand
CACACACACACACACACACACACACACACACACACACACACACACACACACAGAATCGCTCTCTCTCTTAAGCGGCACACCAACACGTGCACAAAGAATTTAAAGTGGTAATCCTTGAGATCCTCTTGTTTTTATTTTGGCAACACGTCTGGCGCTAAGCGGTCATTACGGTGCCGTTTTGGCCCCGTGGCCCGGACCTCTCTGTTGATGAAGTTTCTGACTACGGTTCCTCTCATATTCAATCCAAAAAAAGCACTCTTCTGTGGCAGAATATTCCTCACATGAGGGACCAGTGGGTATGGTGTGGTCGTGTCAGCCGTGCTATCAATTTGTTCCAGCGGTCAAACGTGGTACAGCAAGAGTTAAAAAATCCCTGAACCCTCATCATTCAAGTGGAGGTTCCCCTTTTTTATCCCCTGACACTTAAACACTGTTTTCACATAACAGTAACAAAAGAAAGCAGCAAAACATCAGCTGTACAAAGGGGAAAAAATGGCAATTTAGCAGTGGTGAAGGAAGTATTCAGATCCTTTAACTTAAGTAAAAGTACTAATCCCACATTGTAAAAATACTGTTACAATTAAAAGTCCTAATTCTTTTTTCTTTTTTTTAGAAATGTATATTATTGTATGTATTATTATTTTATTTAGATTTATTATTTTTTTCCATTTTATTTTTAAAGTTGGTATC
>NW_024695386.1:0-210 GCF_008729295.1 Plectropomus leopardus | reverse complement strand
CACAGACAGACACAGAGAGAGACAGAGACACAGAGACACAGACAGACGCAGGGAGAGACAGAGACACAGACAGACACAGACAGACACAGAGAGAGACAGAGACACAGACAGACACAGACAGACACAGACAGACACAGAGAGAGACAGAGACACAGAGACACAAACAGATGCAGGGAGAGACAGAAAGAGACAGAGACATAGACAGACGCA
>NW_024695385.1:0-641 GCF_008729295.1 Plectropomus leopardus | reverse complement strand
TGTGTGTGTGTGTGTGTGTGTGTGTGTGTGTGTAATCAAATGCTTTTCTTCTTTGACTTTTAATATGTATATACATTGTATATGTGTATGTTTTTGCCAGGATGAGAATATCAGTTCTTAAAATCACAAGTGCCAGCTCACAGTGCTCACAGCTTAGTTTTGAAAACGGCAAACATCACAACAACCCATCAAAACACAAATAAAATCTTGCTAGCTTTTGAAATATATGATCTGTATTGGAATCCACAAGCACGAACGAGCATATATACTTCTAATATGAGTATCCCGCTCAGCTCTGTCTGTTTGTATTTATCTTCTCTGGTCCTAAACAGACTTTGGTTGGCTTTGATGTTGCTGACAGCAATGGCATCATTGTGGAGTAGACGGCTGTGACTAGAGTTATTTCTGAACCTACTTCGGGCTCCATCCACTGCTTGATTCAAATAACAGACATTAGCGCAGGTGAAGGGTTGTGTGCTATAAACCTGAGATGGAGCTAAAACATATGCTTCAATCAGAATCATGTACAACTCGTAGTTTGGAGGTACTTAGCAATTTAATGAAGCTGTCACCTTCATGTGCTGCATGTCTCAGAAACAATAAAAGACATTCTGACTGCAGCATATTGTTCATCTCCACCT
>NW_024695384.1:0-947 GCF_008729295.1 Plectropomus leopardus | reverse complement strand
GTAGCTCTGTGATTGCTCCCACTGTGTAGTTCATTCTGCAGACAGCAGACGAAGACTATGGTCGAACCTGGAGGCTAAATCGCTGTGCACGTCTGCCGAACTCAAGGATCATCCCTTTTATGTCAAAAAAGCCAACCGCCCCCTTTTTCCAGCAGACACTTCAGAAAAGCAAACAATCGGGTCCAGGAATAGCAGCGGCATTGTTGCGTCCCCACGTTTCTCATAAGGGCCCTCCACTCCTCCTTCCCTCCTCCCAGAGTTTCAATCCAAACCTGAATGAGGCCCAAACAAAGAGGAGCTGTCAGTGGTCTGCTGGACGGGCTGGATTAAGCAGAGAAATGAAGACCTGTCGTAGACTTCAGCCAAATAGACTCCCTGTATCTAAGCGGCAGTGGCAAGGAGCCACATTTCTTTCACGACAGCCTTTTAATGAGCTCTAATTAAATATCCGTGGGCTCTGCAATTGTCCAGGGGTAAGTTTTGGATCGCTGGCCACCTAAGAACAGAATAAGAAAGAACGGGAGACATAAACTCTCAAGGGATAACCTGCTGTAGCTGCCCTGTCTTTCTAGAGTTTATAAACCACCGGTGTCCTGGTGAAAAGAAATTGTTTGTCCAAGTACTTCCATCCTAGGATTATGGATAAAAAAAAGAAAAGACAGAGTGTACAGCCACTATCTGTAAATAAAAGTATTGGGTAATGAAAATTTGACAAGCTGATCTTACTTAAAAAACTAGGAAACTGACTGCCTTGAAAAGGGAAATTAAACAGAATGATTACTCATAAATTATGTTTACTTCATGTATGTATGTTTATGTATGTTTACCATTATTTATTGTGTTGCACTTCATATCTGATGTATTCTTCTGTGGTCTGTTTCCTTGTTACTGTTTTTTTTACTACCTCTGGTTCCACTACAACTATTATCATTATTAATATATTCACA
>NW_024695383.1:0-2882 GCF_008729295.1 Plectropomus leopardus | reverse complement strand
TCCTTGTTTGCTCTTCTTTTCTTTTCTTTTATTGGCCCAGACTCTCCTTTTTTCTTTGTTTTCTTTGTTTTCTTTTTCTTTTTTTATCTTGTTTCCTCTTTCACTCCTCTGTTTTCTTTCACTTCTTTCGCTTTTCTTTCTCCTTCCTCTTTCCTCCTCGTTATTTTTATTTTATTCCCACCTCTTCCTCATCGTTCCAAACTCTTTCTTTTCCGCTTTTCTTCTTTTCTGTCTTTTTTACTCCTTCCCTATTTTCACCTCCTACCCTCCTTTTTCTTCTCCACTTCCTTCCTCATCAGCCTTTTATATTCATTTTTTTCTCACTCTTTCTTTTTGTCACCTTTTCTTCCTCTTCTTTCTGTTTCGTTCTCCTCCTCCTCCTCTTCATCTTCCTCACTCATTCTCCTCCTCTTTTTTCACCTCCTAGCTTCTGTTTTCTCACCTCGGTCCAACACCCTTATTTCAGTTTTCTCTCCCTTCTCCCTCCATCATCCCTTCTTTCCTCCTCCTCTTCCTCTGTATCTTTGCCCTGTATTTCTCTTCCTCTTCCTCTTTCCTCAATTTTCAGCTCCCTCTTTCTCCTCCTCTTACATCCTTTGCACCTTTTTCATTTTCTTCCCATTCTCCATCCCTCTTCTTTATCAACTTTTCCTCCTCTTCCTTCTCCTCTTTCTCCTTAGTCTTCTCTCCTTTTTTCTTTCTCCTTCACATCCTTCCTTCCCACCTTTTCAGTTTTCCTTCCTTTCTTTTTCCTCATCTTCCTCTGTTTCTTGCCCCCATATATCTCCCCCTTTTTGTTCTCCTCCCTTATTCTCCTCTTTTTTCACCTATCTTCCTTTTCTCCTCCTCCTCCATGCTTGCCATCGTTTCCATTTTCTTTTCCCATTATGCACTCTTTATTTTTTCCTCTTTCTCTTTTTCCTCTCCCTGTATTTCTCCTCCTCATCTTCCTCCTGTGTTTCTCCCTCACTCTCATCTTCAATTTTCACCTCCTCCCCTCCTCTTTCTTCTCCTATTCCATGCTGGCCACATTTTTATTTTTTTCTCTCTCTCTCTCTCCTCCACTGTCCCCCCTCTCTTTCTTCCTCCTCCACTGTTTCCTCCCCCTCCTCTTTATCTTCCTCCCTCATTCTCTTCCTCTATATTCACCTTCCTTCACTTCCATCTTTGCCACCTTTTCATTTTTTCTCCTTCATCCCTCCATCATCTCTTTTCCTTTTTCCTCCTCCTCTTCATGCTTCCTCCCCTCTACGTCTTTTCCTCCTCATTTTCTCCCTTTACTCTCCTCCTCTTTTTCACCTCCAAACTCTCTCTTTCTCCTCCTCTTCCATCCTTTTCACCCAATCCTCTCTTTCCCTCTCCTGCTCTTTTCCTAATCCATTTTCTCCTCCTTTCCACCTTTTACATTTTCCTCCCCATTTGTCCTTTTTCATCTCCTCCATCCTTCTCTTCCTCTTCTTCCTTCCAACCTTTTGATTTCCATTTTCCAACTTTTCCCTCTTCACATCCTCTCAGTTTTTCCTCCTTCTCCATCACATCTCGCCTCCTCCTGCTCCTCCAATCTTCACCTTGATTTCCCTCCTCCTCCTCCTCCTCCTCGTGTCCATCTTCTGCACTCTCATCTCTCCGTCTCCTCGCTCCATCCTCTCTTTCATTATCTCCACCCTCTCGCCCTCCTCTCCTCTCGGGCTGCCTGTTGAATGAACGAATGAATAAGAATGAATCTGCAGCCACAAACAGCCTCTTTTTTTAAATTTATCTCATCTTTCTTCGCTCTAAATCATCTTTTTTGTATCCTTTTAAAATTTCTCTAAGGTCACTCAGTGCCAGAGTTATTAAAATGTGTCTATAATACATAAAAGAATCACTGTTAACATTTAAATATTGATTATTATATATGAAATCATTCATAACTGCAGCTTCTTGTTGGTATTTAAACTCAGATGATGCCTTTTTATTTTTAAATCTCCTGTAGCTGATGTGTTGTCCTTTTCCTTTTCATGTGACCATTTTCAGGCTTAGAAACTAATTTAACATTCACATTTTTTCTCCTCGTTAGCGCGTGCAAACCATCACGGGACCCTGAGCAGAAAAATACCCCGATTATAATAAAAATAAATTTAAAAACAACCTTCATACATAAACATGTGAAATCTGATCAAAATGTTCATTAAATCCAGTTTAGAGTTCATAATAATGTAGATTTATCTATTAAACCGCATTAAACTGACTGTCCATAATTAGGCTGTATTAATAATATCCCTAATAAGCCGGAGTGGGGCTGACAGTGTGTGCCGATCAATAATCTATAATCGCCTGCGTGTGCGGCGGCGCACAATATCTGTTTCTGTGTCTCGCAAAGACAAAGACTGAGGCAGACACAGACTGAAATTGGTGTTTTTTGGTAGCCACTCCAATCATTTGGGAAAAATAAAACACACACACACATATACACACTCACACACACACACACACTCACACACACACACACACACACACACACACACACACACACACACAGAGATATTGTAGTCCACAGTTTGAAGGAGTGTTTAGCAGATTTTTTTTTTCTTTTTTTTTTCTGTTTTTTGGGCAGGACGAGCGGGGTAGCGCTCTCTCCCTCCAGCGACCATGGGACTCGGCGCGTTGCCATGGAAACAGCCCAAACTGCACCGGAGGAGTGATTGAGAGGGAGAGAGAGAGGGAGAGAAAGAGGGGGAGAGAGAGGTAGACAGACAGAAAGAAAAAAGAGAGAGAGTAAAATATTTTTGCTCCGAGAAGAAGAAGGCCTTCTGATGGCGACTGTTGTTCTTCTCCACTCAGTGTGAACAGTTTAGTGTGTGTGTGTGTGTGTGTGTGTGTGTGTGTGTGTGTGTGTGTGT
>NW_024695382.1:0-892 GCF_008729295.1 Plectropomus leopardus | reverse complement strand
ACACACACACACACACACACACACACACACACACACACACACACACAGCTGCTTTCACTGATGTCTTACTTTTCAGTTTAAAAGCCTTTTTTTCTATTTATTTATATATTTCAGTATTTTTTCCTTTTCCATTTTCAGGTCAGGGTTAAACTTTGCACTGTGTGTGTGTGTGTGTGTGTGTGTGTGTGTGTGTGTGTTTGTGAGCAATCAGACAAATGGATGTTTTTTTATTCACACACTCGGAATAGAAAGAGAGAAAATAAATCGAGCTTTTAAAACGCAGAGTGTTTTTCCGTGTGTGTGTGTGTGTGTGTGTGCGTATGCGTGTGTGTGTGTGTGTGCGTGTGCGTGTGCGTGTGTGTGTGCGTGTGTGTGTGTGTGATGGTGATGATGGTAGATGGACAGACGGCAGGATGAAAGGATGTTTTTTGCAGTTTAAAGATGTGATTTTCTCTCTGCAGCAGTTACACAGGACTCAGACAGGAAGTGAGAATCGTGTTTAAAGAGAGAATCTGAGACGGACAGAGACACGAAAACACACACGGATCATAAACACTGTCCACTAACGTGTCTCAAAAGACGAGGAGACGGATCTGTTTTAGCTCTGCAGCTAAAATCACTTTTATCATCAATTATTCTGCAGATTATTTCCTCTCGAACCTTCCCACAGTGTCCCTGCAGCTGTCTGTCCCCGTGTCTCTCTGTCCTTGTTTTCTGTCTCTCTCTCCTTGTTTTCTGTCTCTTTGTTGTTGTTTTGTCTCCTTGTTGTTTTGAATCTCGTTGTTGTTGATGTTTTGTGTCTCTTTGTAGCTGTTTCATTTTGAGAGTAAGACAATGTGAGGAAAGATGGAGGAAGTGTGTGTGTGTGTGTGTGTGTGTGTGTGTGTGTGTG
>NW_024695381.1:0-892 GCF_008729295.1 Plectropomus leopardus | reverse complement strand
CATTTTTTAAAAAAAACCTGAAAAGCTCAAGAATAAAAATTCTGTAACATAACTTTAAAACACATAATCATAATGTAAGTACGAATGGATATTTTACCCTTAATTTTTCATTATAAATAACTTCCTATTCTACTAATATCTAGCAATTTGCAGGACATTTCTCGGCAAGTTGCTATGTGCATTTATTTGCTCGTGAAGTGCATCTGAATCCAGCACAAGAACACTGATGTTGATCTAGGTTTCAAAGGGTTAATTGAAGAACATCGTTTTGTACCTTTACTTCCTGCTCGGCTGTCCTCTGATCTTCTGTGTCCCTGTTCTCTTCGAGAGACGGTTGTCTCAGCTGAAAGATAAGCAGCTCAAAGTGAGGGTCATGTTCAGAAATAAACACTTTATTTTGATAATATTCTGTCAGTGACTTTAGGATGGATCCAAACATGAAACACTTCCTGTTGCTTTCAGAGAGCAAAGTTTGTTTGTAGTGTAACAGCAGAGTTAGATGTCATACCTGAACTGTCAGCTCCTCGTTCTCTTCTCTCAGCTCCTTCATCTGTCGTTCCTGCACAAAACAGAGATTAACATCATGGTCAGAATTCAGCAGCATATTCCAGCAATAAGGATCGCTCGACTACCTGCGGCAAGCAAAATCCCACGTTGGGCTAGTAAATATAGCAACTGAGTGTAAAAAAAGGAACGACCTGAAGGACCAGCGAGTATTTCAATCATCCTGGAAACAGGACATTAGCTCAGTGGTGTTAGAGGATGTAGGCAAACTACACCTACACTGTAACCACTTCTTGGTTACAGTGTAGTTACTATGAATCTGGAACGGGCCAGTCTACATTATGAGTACTTTTATTTTGGTATTTAAATTATATTTTGAGGCTTTACT
>NW_024695380.1:0-957 GCF_008729295.1 Plectropomus leopardus | reverse complement strand
TCTGTGTCTCAGACTGTCCTCTCTCTCTGTGTCTCAGACTGTCCTCTCTCTCTGTGTCCCAGACTGTCCTCTCTCTCTGTGTCTCAGACTGTCCTCTCTCTGTGTCCCCTGAAATACCACTTCATGGCACAGGAAAAACTTTGCGATGAATGGGAGTTTTTCTGGAAATTGACATGTCTCCATTCGTCAGATTTTATATCCGAAATTTCAACCCGCCTGCCGTCTCTCAAACTCAGACCAAAATCTGATCGGACTGTCAAACTATTCAGCGCTGATCAAATGCAAACCAGAATTTCTTTCCTAAAATGTTCCCAGTAACCTGTTTTAATGTTTAACTGGACTGCGACGTTGTTAGTTAGCAGCCGTTGTGTCAAATGTGAGAGTCTGCGTTACATCAGCCACCAGCAGGAGCATTTATTGGTCCGGTGTGGCGCAGTGCATTCTGGTAGTTGTAGTTTTTCTGCCTCAGTCCTTTTTCTGTTTTCTTTGCTCGTGTATCACCAACAGCGTTTGTGTCTTTCCGCTGAACAGTCTCATAAAGAGACCATTTTTATATCAGTGAAATATTTGTTTCAATTCAGTCACTTCCTGTCTGTGTGAAAGTGCTGAGGACGAAGCGTGTGCGCTGTGTCTTTGTGAGGTCCGGTTTGAATTTCACACAGGAGTAAGGACCGGTCCCCACGTCGTCACGAGCCTGGATGATCTTTAGATTGATCTGCAAGTGAGGGTGAAGGGTTGTAGTTGCGCTGGTTCAGGGTTGGGGGCAGGGAGTGCATTACATCGATGACAGTCCTCACAAGTATAGACAGACATGAGTGTGTTTGTGTGTGTGTGTGTGTGTGTGTGTGTGTGTGTGTGTGTGTGGAGCAGGGATGATGACAGATTGGTAATCCTCTGAAATGCTCACAAATTCTCCACATGCATGTTTACCAGGTCACACAGACACACACACACACA
>NW_024695379.1:0-893 GCF_008729295.1 Plectropomus leopardus | reverse complement strand
AAAAAAGTGAAATAGTTAGTGTTTAATTTTCTAAACTTTTTCCACATTATGGTGTCATTTTAATCCATTTAAAATGACATTCGGAATATAAAAAAATTAAAGGACCAACCAAAACAGTAGAATCTTTCCCATCAAATGTGAATGTTTATTTAAGGTACTTCCTCATTAAATAATAAAATATTTATGCCTTTTTTGTTGTTAATTTATAGTTTAGACGTGAAAATAAAATAAACACGATGTCAGTCTGTATATTTAAAAACTTTATAGAAAGATTTTTGTTCAATAAAGTTGAAAAACAAACATTTGACTCAGACTGTAGAAACTACAACATCCCGCTCAGAGTGACACCTCTCCTGCAACAGACGATCTCTGCAGCTGTGACGTCACCTCTAATCCTCGCGCTGTGCCGTCACGTGCACAGAAAGACGATTATCGGTTTATTAATAACACTAGTTATTGATCAATGATCGGAGGCTGCTGCTGCCAATCGATCAGCGCGCGCGCCCGTCCCGATAACAAAAACAAACCTCCTCAATCACCCGACACCACTTCCTGTACGGATTTTCAAAGTAAAAGCCCACGCCCTTTTGCTGTCAGTGTTTCTGATCAGTTTGATTAATGATATTTTCTGTCATCATTTAAATTATTCATTTTAAGTTTTAAAAAACAAAATAAACAAGCAAAACAACAAACCAGCTTCATGTTTGCTTTTAAATTCATTGTTATGTTAACTGATTTAGAAAAACATTAATGATTATTTATAATATCTATTTACTGTTTCTGTTTCAATTTCATATTTATGTTTTCAAGATTAAAGATTAGACAGACAGAGATGTCAGTTATATATCATATTATTATTGTAATTTATATAGAATTTAACCCTTGGGGGGCTT
>NW_024695378.1:0-534 GCF_008729295.1 Plectropomus leopardus | reverse complement strand
AATAAAACAGGGCCTTTCACAAACATTACTTCTCTTTGGAGTTTAGGAGGTAATCATCACTAGATACAGTACATGGCTACAAGGGATTCAAAAATTGGTCAGGTCATCAGAAACATCCAAATCCTTAATAAAGTCAATAAAGGGCCTCCAAATCTTTTCAAATACATGTTGTTTTGATTTATGAATATACGTTATTCTTTCCAAAGGTAGGCTAGTTAACATCTGTTTTAACCATTGGGAAGTGCCAGGTCCTTTCATATTTTTCCAATTTAAAGCAATACATCTTTTTGCTATCAATGAGCTGAAATCAATAAAGGTACTTTCTGCTTTACTAAAGTTATGTTTATCCGGATATATAGCCATTATAAATAATTTGGAATCCAGCGTGATCTGTTTTAAAATTATCTTTTCAATTACGTTTTTCACTTCTATCCAAAACGTTTTTATTTGACCACATTCCCACATACAGTGTATTAACGTACCTTTTAAGCCACATTTTATACATATATCTGGTATGTTCCTATTGTACTTATT
>NW_024695377.1:0-657 GCF_008729295.1 Plectropomus leopardus | reverse complement strand
GCAAAAAGGGACAAAAAAACAATAATTTGGCATTTGGAAAAATGGCGAATAAAAGCAAGGCTATAGTATGGCAAAAATGTCAAAAATGACATTTTCCAAAAGCAGCTAAAAACTTTCATGGTTATTGTTTGACGTTTTTGGTGTTTGTTCCCTCCTTTTTCCCCTTTGCATGCTCCCTCCCTTGTATGTGTTTGTGCAGCGAATCACTCCAGCCTTCTTCTGCCTGGTTGAGACTCTGCTTCAGTGCCAGATCACTCAGTTGCTAACTATGTGTTTTGCCATCTCGCTTGTTTCTGGTTTCTCCACTGCTCTCGTGTTTTTTTCTTGCCCTTGTGAAATGATTTTCTGTTTCTCCTCTGACTGGCTGATTTTTGATCTCAACCTCATGTTTGTCCCCAGTTACCTTCACCTGTGCGACGCCGACCCTCAAGCCTGATGATATATCTGTCTGAGGGCTTCAGTTTCCCACACTAGCAAGCAGCCAGCCGATACCGATGCCACCAGGCGTTGTTTGTTCCCTCTTTTTGATCAATTAAAATAAACTCTGTTCAACCTTTTATCGTCTTTGTCTCTGGATTTTGGGTCCTCCATACAAACAAACTTTACAGAAACAAGTTGGAAACCACATTAAATACCTTGCAGAGACATGCCACAGCA
>NW_024695376.1:0-936 GCF_008729295.1 Plectropomus leopardus | reverse complement strand
ATGGTGTTTTGGGCTATTTTTGCAGCATTGTTTGCTGTGGCGTGTCTCGATATGCTTTTTTGTGTGGTTTAAAAAACTTTTTAGCAGTTTTTTAAAAATAACATTTTTTGACAATTTTGCCATACTATAGCCTTGCATTTTTGTGGGATTTTTGGACATGCTATTTAATGGTGTTTTGGGCTATTTTTGCAGCATTGTTTGCTATGGCGTGTCTTGGTATGCTTTTTTGTGTGGATTAAAATGGTTTTTAGCAGTTTTTTAAAAATAGCATTTTTTGACATTTTTTCCATACTATAGCCTTGCATTTTTGTGGGATTTTTGGACATGCTATTAAATGGTGTTTAGCGCTGTTTTTGCAGCATTGTTTGCTATGGGGTGTCTCGGCATGCTTTTTTGTGTGGTTTAAAATGGTTTTTAGGGTTTTTTTGAAAATAGCATTTTTTGACATTTTTTCCATACTATAGCCTTGCATATTTGTGGGATTTTTGGACATGCTATTAAATGGTGTTTAGGGTTGTTTTTGCAACAACGTTTTCTAAGGTGTGTCTCAGCATGCTTTCTGACATTGTTTAAAATGGTTTTTAGCAGTTTTTTGAAAATAGCATTTTTTTCCATTTTTGCCATACTATAGCCTTGCATTTGTGGTGGATTTTTGGACATGCTTTTTAATGGTGTTTCTGGCTGATTTTGCAAAATCCTTTGTTATGGCGTGTCTCGGCACGCTATTTCATGTGGTTCAAAATGGTTTTCAGCTGTTTTTTGAAAATGGCATTTTTTGACATTTTTGCCATACTATAGCCTTGCATTTTTGGTGGATTTTGAACAAGCTATTTAATGGTGTTTTGGGCTGTTTTTGCAGCATTTTTTGTTATGACATGTCTCGGTATGCTTTTTTGTGTGGATTAAAATGGTTTTTAGCAGTTTTTTGAAAATAGC
>NW_024695375.1:0-401 GCF_008729295.1 Plectropomus leopardus | reverse complement strand
GCAAGATCACAACATCGGCGCAATCAGGACCAGACCACGATCAGGGCGAGCGGGGGGCACAGTATCAGTACAGCCACAGCACAAGCACAACCAAAGGCCAAATGGCTTGATTTCACTCCAGGTGCTCAAAGAAAGTTATTTTCTCCCTGGGTTTCCTTGGTTCTTGTATTTCCGAGATCTGCAATCTGTGCCCATGGAGTTCCATGCGATTCACCTTTACCCTCTCATCCGTTGGACACTTGGATTTCCTCTCGAACACCCTCTACTGGATTAGTGTCCATTATCTACTATGGTCTGCTCTCTAAAGGTGTTAAACCTTTGGGAGTTATTAGTTCTTGGAACCGTGAACTTGAGGGTCAAGGTTATGATCTGGACTGGGACAATATTTGGACCAACATACC
>NW_024695374.1:0-467 GCF_008729295.1 Plectropomus leopardus | reverse complement strand
AATATGTCATAGTATGGTATGTTGTCAAAAAACCATCAAAAGTATAGTATGTTATCTAAAAATCATCAAAACGACATAGGACAGTATGTCGTCCACTTGCACACTCCCATCGGGGTGCAAAAAGAGGCACTGATCAGGAGCCAGGATGTGATTTCTTTCCTGATAATTAGTTGAAGGTGGCATGAACAGGCTTCATAGAGCCAAAGAACATAGTATGGCGGATCACTTTAGGGAGCGAGAGGGGGAAGGGGGGCTGTGCAGGCTACTGAAAAATTGCACTCTTCAGAATGTTTCCTTTAATTTTTTTTTTTCCCAGTACATCGTCGCGTTTGTTCTCTATTCTCAATTTATGATGTAGATTTTATCATTTGGTTCTTAAAGAGGGGGTATTTTTTCAGGAAAAAAATCAAGCCATTATGAATGTCTTTGTTGCTGGAAAATTTCAGTACTTACTAACACATGCTCTC
>NW_024695373.1:0-972 GCF_008729295.1 Plectropomus leopardus | reverse complement strand
TTGACATCTCCTAAAAATGGCTGAAAACCACTTAGAATAGCTTGTAGTAATGTGTTATAATATACAAAGTGGGATTAAAAGCCAAAAATGGCCAAAAACCTCATAATTTAGCATGTCCAAAAAAATGGCCAACAAGGCAATAGTATAGTATGGCGACAAAAGGCAAAATTTGACCGCTCCTAAAAATGGCTGAAAACCACTTAGAATAGCTTGTAGAAACACGTTATAGTATACAAAGTGGGAATAAAGACCAAAAAAGGCCCCAAACCTCATAATTTAGTATCACCAGAAAAATGGCCAACAAGGCAATAGTATAGTATGGCGAAAATAGTCAAAATTTGACATCTCCTAAAAATGGCTGAAAACCACTTAGAACAATTTGCAGAGACGCATCATATAATACAAAGCGGAAATAAAGGTCTGGAATGGGTTAAAAATGTTAGTTTTCAGTTTCAGTTCCTTTATTTTCTATCTTGCAGTTTGCTCATCACAATGCAGGATAACAACAGTAGCAAGAATGTAGTGCAAGACAAAAAACTGCAAGTTTTAAATAAATTGTTCCAAATATGCAAACATTAATTTGTGTCCCACAAAACTACTTGTAAAAGTACTGTAAAGGATATCAATTATTTTTACACTTTTTTTTTTTTATATTATATTACACAGTCAAATGAGGCAGTCCTGTGTGGGTGTTTGAAAGGAGATGGAGGGGTTATTGACTTTAGTTTAACAGTCTAATGGCCTGTGGGGAGAAGGTGTTGCAGAACCTAGCTGTACTGCTTTGAAAGCTGTGGAACCTCTTTCTAAAGTTCAGCAGTGACAGCAGTTCATGATGGAAGTGTGAGGGGTCTTGGCTTGTGTTGTGAGCCCTGATCAGACAGCGGTTTTTTTGCAACATCTTGGATGGGAAGTGAAGTCTAATGATTTTTTCCGCTGTCCTCACCATCCTCTGCGGTGGCTTCCATTTGGAGG
>NW_024695372.1:0-1109 GCF_008729295.1 Plectropomus leopardus | reverse complement strand
AAGTCACTAGCAAATGGTTCCCTCTCAAGCTTTGTGTAACTTTTTTCCATTAAGGTCTTTATCTTTTTAGGGCCCAGCTGATAAACGGCAGGCTGTCAAATTTGCATTAATGCTGCTCCAAGCCTGCTCTCTAATGCATCAAATAATAACTCTACCTCTAATGATCCGCTTTCCCCTAAATTCTAATGTATATACATTTATACATTTAAAAAGAAAATACAAATAAAAACATACATCAGCAACAAATCAAATGTTTATATGCAATTTGTTTAAAAAGTCAGTGAAAAAGGCCAAAGCATTAACTTATTAACTTTAAACAATCTGTTTTAATATGTATTTCATCAATACAATGAGGACAGATACTGATATAGACATGAATGCTTCACTGGACAAACTTGTCCACACTTGCCAGCCCTGAGATTTATAAATAAGGGAAGATTTTTCAACAGCATTCACCCATTCTGTGACTTATCAAGCATTTAGTACAAAAAATGTTTCATGTAAAAAGCGCAATTAAAATACTATATATGTAATATTTTCTACTTTTACTGGATTATCTTTTTTAGTCCTGATAATAACTACCAACTGTTCAGATTTCAACCTTGAAATACCAGTGCGTTACATGATAATCACATGATAATTTTTTGTTGACGTTGTTGATTATCACAGTCTAGAATATGTCAGTGATTAGCTGCAATATTGATTTTAATGCACTAATATGTTTTGTGTTGTGTCGGTTTAAAAAAAACTAAAAAACTCACTCTTACTACGTTTGGAACAAAAAATGCCCTATGTCAATGCAGTGCAATAAAAATGAAACATATATAAATATTACTTTCTACTTTTACTGGATTAATTTTTTCCACCAAGATCATCTTGATAATAACTACCAATTTACGCTGCAAGCAGCAATGAACAAGCACCTCCATGTATGTCGGGGCTACCAGCAGGACACCGACTGATGCAGCCGTGTCTCTCTGTGAAAGGGGGACACTGCACACAGCAGTGAATTAGTGTTTCCTCCATGTATTGCTGGAGCTAGAGATGTGTAAAGTTGCCTTAGGAGTGTGTGTGTGTGTGTGTGTGTGTGTGTGTGTGTGTGTGTGTGT
>NW_024695371.1:0-770 GCF_008729295.1 Plectropomus leopardus | reverse complement strand
CTTGTTTTGTAATTTGCAGGACATTTCTCGCCAAGTTGCTCTTTGCATCTTGGCGAGAAATGTGACGTGCTCCGTGTGTCTTTTAAAAGAAATCAAACCAATTTTTCTCAGGCTTCAGAGGTTTGAACACAGCACAAGAAAACTGATGTCGTTCCAGGTTTGAAAGGGTTAACACACAGTTGTAAACCTTTATTAATCTTGATAAAGTCAAACGAACATGTTTTTTCTTTCCAGTAAAGTCCTGCTTCAGATTGATAATTACAGGCTGAGGTGTCTGGTTTGGACCCTCAGCAGTGTAATTATAGATGCTCTTGATGTTTCAGCAGTCTGCCAGTGCCATGGGGTTTCTAGCAGCACTAGTTTCACCCGGGGTAAAATGACGGCGATTAGAGTAAGTTTGCATGTTTGATTGGATTTATCATTTAGATATCCTGTGTGATATCCCACAGGAAGTGAAGGTGATTTTGTGGATCACGGTTTATTTAAGCGAAACAAACAAGCTGCACAGGGGTTTCCCCTGCGTCGCTGCTGGCTGAGCGCTGCACTCCACATCGTAAAAATCCAACCAGAGGCTTGTACAAGGAGGAAAGAGCAGCATAAAGTCCCAAGGATATTGTTCTTCACACCTCCTACGCTGCATATCCAAACATCCTGAAACTACAGAGGAGAAACAGGAGTCTGGCCTTTAACACTGCCAGAATATCATCCTCTGATATGACACAACTTCTCACCTTCAGATCCACCTGACAGTTCATATGAGCAGACCCTAA
>NW_024695370.1:0-981 GCF_008729295.1 Plectropomus leopardus | reverse complement strand
CTATGGCGTTTTTGGCCATTTTTTGCACATGCTAAAATATGACTTTTACTGCCTTTTTTGGCGTTTCTTTCAACTTTGCATACTATGACGCGTCTCTACAAGCTATAATATGTCATTTTCAGCCATTTTTTTTTACAACATGTCAAAATTTGACATTTTTCGACATACTATACTATGGCGTTTTTGGCCATTTTTTGGACATGCTAAAATATGACTTTTTCAGCCTTTTTTGGCGTTTATTGCAACTTTGCATACCAAAACGCGTCTCTACAAGCTATAATATGTCATTTTCAGCCATTTTTTTTACGACATGTAAAAATTTGGCATTTTTCAAGCTTTGTTTTACTTCACAGTATGCTACAACATTTGATGATGTTTTGGATGATGCTGTTGTTGTCAAGTGACTGTCCTTATTTCGTTATGTGTGATTGTGGTGCTATCCTCTCTGTTGTGCAGGTCACACATGAACCCTGCTCGATATCAAGGGAACTTCGTCATGCTCTGCCTCCTGGCCTTCCACCTGTGGTCACACCCAAGGCTCCTCCCAGCTCGCCCTCTTTTGTGTTATGTGGACTTTAACCTCCAATCAGGAACCACCTATCCATCAGCGCACCAAAAAAAGGCCACTTTGTGAAAAGGCCAGTCTGCGCTGTGATGTCTCTTGAACAGTCTGCCCCTGTTCTTCTTGCGATTGTTAAATAGTGATCTGATCTTTGATCTATGTTTCCACTGTTGTTTCCATCTGTGGGTGTGGGACTTGAGCATTAAGTTTAGCTGGTATTATTGTTTAATTCCTATATGGGGGTTACACTACACTGTTTCTTTTTTCATACATTAGGATTCATGTGTGGCTGCTTGAGTGTATTTTTGTTTGTCAGGTAAGTTTACAATCAATAGTAAGGTTATTTTATTGTCAATTCAACTGTTCGGCTACAAGAAGCCAGTGGGGATTTATTTTTAAGTGTAGAAGAAGTGTTTCTG
>NW_024695369.1:0-293 GCF_008729295.1 Plectropomus leopardus | reverse complement strand
GACAAAAACAGAAAGTCTAAACACAGCCCAATTTTTAACGTCTATTTGTGGGCTACACAAGGATCAAGTCAGATGGTCTAAACATACACCAAGTTTTTTTTTGAAGGGAGGAATTAGACAGTCTACACATAGACTAATTTGCTAGACCAATTTTCAACTTCTGTTTTTGGGCTAAATTAGGACCACGTATCAAAGTATTGTAATTTATTGTATTCCCTTCTGTGAGGTATTTCCATAAGCCCAGTTGAGTTTCTATCTTTTTAGAATCTTTTACAAATTAAGACCCCCCCCCC
>NW_024695368.1:0-497 GCF_008729295.1 Plectropomus leopardus | reverse complement strand
AAACCAAAGTACGACGCACACACACACACACACACACACACACACACTCCCACATGCACACACACAGGCATGCACAGTGGTGTAATGCTATGTAGTAATACTACTTCCTTATAGTACTTTTGGATTTTTTGGAAGTACTGCTTTACTTGAATTTTTGTGTCTTTCAGCTTTTGCTTTTACTCCATTACATTTCCTAAATAAATGTCATACTTTTACTGCACTTCATTTCCCCGAAGCATTTAAGTAACTTACTACAAAATGGGGAAGGAGGGAGGAAGGGATGGACGAATGAAGTAATGAGAGAGAAAACAAAACAGAAGATCTTTTTTCTTTAAGTGCATAATTTTAAAAACTCTGAGCGCTTGCTTTTTTATTACTAGCATTTACTTGCACTTTTATTTTTGATACTTGATACTTAAGTAAAGTAAATATGAGATACTTCAGGACTTTTATATACATCTCAATCTCTATCTATCTATCGATCTATCTATCTATAT
>NW_024695367.1:0-342 GCF_008729295.1 Plectropomus leopardus | reverse complement strand
GTTTGCGTGCATGTGTGTGAGAAAGTGTGAATGTTTGAGACAGAGTGAGAAGGAAAGCCAGATTGCGATGAAAGCAGTCAAGCAAAGAGACAAAAAGCCAAAATCTGGTCTGATCCTCCTATATTAGCCCAAAATATTGCAATACTGCACAGCACATCCACTTATTAACACACACAGATGCACACATAAATACCACAGACACATGCATTTTATTAACACTCTTGTAGACAGGGTGCACTAATATGATGTTGGATTCATTAGTCCAGTCATGCAACCAGCACAAAACCCTGTAGCAATTAATATCTGACACACACACACACACACACACACACACACACACAC
>NW_024695366.1:0-337 GCF_008729295.1 Plectropomus leopardus | reverse complement strand
GTGTGTGTGTGTGTGTGTGTGTGTGTGTGTGTTTCCTCTGACCTCTCCGTGTGTGTTTGCTGAGTAAGGAGGGAGGAAGCTCCTCTTTGTCATCGCTCGTTTCCTCTTCTCTCTCCTCCGTCCTCCGTCTGTCCGCTCGGCTGAAGTCCCTCCGTCTCCCTCGTCGTGGCCTCCAGCTGTGATCAGTGAGTTTGTCTCTTCAGGTGTTTCTGAAGCAGCAGCTGGAGGCGTCGCTCAGCTCCTGTCACACACAGGTGGCGCTATAGAGCCGCCCAAAAAGTCCCTCCTTTGCATGTTTACACAGAACCAAACGGCGGCATCGCCGGGTGTAAATCAC
>NW_024695365.1:0-826 GCF_008729295.1 Plectropomus leopardus | reverse complement strand
AAAATTGTTTTAAAGTCAGAGTTTCCCTCAGTAAAGCAGAAAGAGGAGTTAGTAAGTAAATCCAAGAGAGAAAAATGAAACAATTTGTGTCAAAAAAAATTCAAAAAAGAAGAAAACTGACAATCCTGCATAGTATACCTTTAAAATGTGCAACATGGTCTCCAGCTTTATATCAACATGTTGCTTTTGTGTTTAAGCACCAGTAGAAGGCATTCTGCCCAGCAAGTACTTTTAGGTTAGTACCTAACGTACACTTTGCCGTTTTACTTTAGTGCCTGTGCTTAAGTGAAATTTGGAATGCACCACTTTAACTTGTAATAGAGTGTTTTCCGCTGTTGTATTGATACTCTAAGCTTAAAGGATCTTAATACTTTGTCCACGACTGACTGCAGCTAACTGACCAGATTTCGGGGAATCATACTGAATACCGTTACTTTAGTGTCGCCCTTTAGACAAACTTTTTATTTTTAACATCATATATTTGTTACAACTCTAAGAACTGATAAATCCTCGGTATGTTAATTTGATCCAAAGTGTGTGTGTTGATGTGTGTGTGAGCCTATAATCTTTCTCTGTACACTGGAGGTTTTATTCCTGGTTTTTACTGTGTTTCTACAGTAACAATGAATGCAGGAGAGCTGGAAATATTCACTGAGACTCTACACAAATACACACACGCGTGTGCACAAATACACACACGCATGTGCACAAACACACACACACGCTTTTAAGCTGATATTAGGCTACAGATGAGATAATGAAAGGTTGTCTGAGGAGCAGGTGGCAAGAGCAGATATTACTGCCTTCCCACAGGCACTCTCATTGT
>NW_024695364.1:0-287 GCF_008729295.1 Plectropomus leopardus | reverse complement strand
CCCCCTCCCCACACACGCACACACACACACCCTCCAATTCTATCTATCCAGACAGTTCTCTCATCACGCCCGTGGCCTCAGATGGCACAAGGGTCACAGTTCAGACACAAGGCACTCGATGATTGGCCACAGTGTTGGGCAAAGCGCAGACTCAGAGTTCATTAGGGATAGATGAGGGAGAGGGGTCTGTGCTTGGATGTGTGTGTGTGTGTGTGTGTGTGTGTGTGTGTGTGTGAAGCAGGGAGGGGGGTTCAGACAGGCAGATCACTGGTCTCACACAAACATAA
>NW_024695363.1:0-383 GCF_008729295.1 Plectropomus leopardus | reverse complement strand
CACACACACACACACACACACACTCTCGCACACGCGCACACACACACACACACACACACACACACTCACACCCACACATACACACACACACTCACACACACACACACACACTCGCACACACTCACACACACACACTCACACACACACACACTCGCACACACTCACACACACACACACACACACACACACACACACTCACACACACACAGGCCGGTCCTGGCTCCGGTGAGTCTTACCTGTCCGGTACGCCGCTCTTCTTCCGGTGCCGGGACATGCTGTCGGTGTTTTTGATGTGAAGTGTTACGCGCTGAGGTGAGCACGCGCCCGTACAGACCGTGATCAGGTCCAGCTGCACGTGTCCGGTAACACAGTGTGTGTGTGTG
>NW_024695362.1:0-767 GCF_008729295.1 Plectropomus leopardus | reverse complement strand
AATGACCCCAAAAACGAACAAAAAGTAATAAAGAAATTACTTTTAGGGACAAAAAACATGGACTTGAAAAAAGCCAAATGTTCAACTGTAAAAAAAAAAAAAATCTGTAACATCATTTTAAATATCAAGTTATAATAATTATAATCTTCTGGACAAACCCTAGCTTTTTTGTTTGTTTTTAAAAAGGATAACTTTCTTATAATTAATTCCTCAGGTCATTTTCTTGTCACCGTTTATTAACTTTTTTGTAATGCGCAGGAATGTTGCTAATGGCCTTTTCTCTGTGCTGTTGAAAGAAGAGGTACTCAGGTTTAATTCAATTTTATTATTTGTCCTAGATGGCACTTTGTGTTGCAGCAAGTGTAAAATACAACAGGAATAACACATAAAAGCACAAAAAATATGACAAAGAAACATACAACAGTTGACATTTATCTTTTTTTTACAGGACGACTTAAACCTGTGCACAGTCAAGCTACACAGGAGCAGATTAACAAGCGTCCACCACAACTCCGTATGACAACATATCCTTAATAACAACCGTTTATGTAGTATACATAACCATCAACAAGTCATGACAGTCACAATAATGCAGCAACAGGACCAACACCATGCTGCAATATAGCACACAAATGTAACATATAATTCTAGGTTTAAAAGATGTAAATGCTTGTGAAAGGCGTCTGAAACCTGGATCGACATCACTTTTTTTGTGCTGCATTCAAAGGGTTAATGGATGCCTCATTTAAGCTCCTCACAGTGCTGTT
>NW_024695361.1:0-4787 GCF_008729295.1 Plectropomus leopardus | reverse complement strand
CTCTCTGACAGTGTGACACACCTCCTTATCAATAATCTGGGGGTATATTGATTGATTACAAGAATATTTGTATATTTGCACATACTAAATATAGTGGCAGTAGCAAAAGGGATGTTTATGTGGAAGCTACCAAAGCTACCAATTTAGCAAGCTAACAAATGAGTCACCTAATGTGGAAAATGCAAAGACATAGGAAAAAGGAAAAAGAAAAAGATGAGACCATTGGGAATATCAATATTATCCTCAGATATGTAAACTGAAAAGAACAAAAATTACAATATAATACAAAACATGACCTCGTTTGGAGGCAGCAAATGTAAATTCGGAACTCGTGGCAGAAAAAGCGATTGTGCCGTCATCACAGATTTTATGTAAGGCCCCTTAATGTAGCACGCCTTTCTCTTGTTCCACCAACAACCAATCAACTATGGGCAGATGGGAGGGTAATGGAGGAGGAAGTGGGAATACCCTCCTCTATATTCCAGTGGCTGTTTGGCTGATAGCTGAGTATGCTGTAAATGGATGGAAAAAAAGGTGGGCATACCCCGTATACTTACATATATCCTCCACTACACCACTGCATGTCCTGCATCTTGTGGACAAGTCACGGTAATTTCTGAGGAAGTGCACAAGCAATGCTCCATAGCAAGTTTATCTCCGTCCTTAGATTCAACTCTACCAAACTCAGCTCATCTTCTTCACCAGAAACGCCGAACAAACCAATGATCCACCTCAGCTTCCTCTCCCTGACCAAAGAGGCAAAGGAGTTACATTTCAAAGAAACAGGACACAGACAGCCACATCCTCATCCTGGGAAAAAAACACGAAACTCAAGATTCAACCTACTCACAGCACACACACACACACACACACACGGTGCATCACCTGAAATCATCTTCAAGCTTTACCTGACATACATCAGATTAATGTTTAAATATGCAGCAGCAGCCTGGACCACAGCCTCACAACACCAATTCAACAGACCACAAATCATCCGAAACAAGGCAATAAAAATGACACACAGACTCCCACAGTACGTCAGCACCCATTACCTCCACAGTGAGTCCAACCTCACATCCCTTCAGGAGAGAACTATCATCCTCACAGAGAGATACAAACACAGCAAATCACAGCTCAGCAATGACGAAGCTGATCCGTGAAGCCGAACATCGCTCCAAATATTCCTCCAAAAGAAACCATAACTACCAAAACCTCAGCAACAATAAACCATGATTACATTCAACTCGCCCAGTTTCATTAACATTTCACACACTCTGATACATCACCTCCTGACTGCCAGACGGATCAATAAGTCAAAAAAAACAATGAATGCTCCTCCAGTGCCTACATCGGTGCTTTTGCTTATTGTAATGTTATTTCCTCATGTTATATCTTTAAAAGTGCTATATCCCTAAATCTGTACAACCTAAGCTTAAAGGTCATCTAAGTCAAATGATAATTAAATTATCATAATACTTTACAATAGCACTGAAATTGTGTCAAAGATTAAAAAAAAACCTTAAATCTGACATGTTTTTTCATCAAATTTTTTAACGTTTTGGCTGAGACACACGCAATGTGAGGTAATGCAACTGTCTGCCTTTCGTCTCCAGTAGTTCTTTGATGTCTGTTTGGTGTGTTTGGGTCTCAATGGAAACTTTGGAAAATTTCATCCAACTCTGTATCATTACAACATGGGTCGTGTGTGCAGTTGAACGACGTTGCTCTGTGTTGCCAGCGGCATGTGCACTGTTCTTCTGCACACACTGTGATGACTCAGAGCTGGTTGAAAATTAGCTTTTGGTTATAAGAAACGTGTTTGCCGTACTTCTAAAGGGATTTTGTAAAAGTTTAATTTATCAACAAACACATGTTTTTATTACTTTGATTGGGTGTAGGTCTACCTTATTGTATCCAGAGACATTTTGGTCTAAAGCTGTTGATATCGCCCCTTTTAAAATGGGTTCCAGACGAAGTCACATTTCCTGATTTGGCCCCGTGATGTTAGTCTAGATTCAAGTCTTAATCGCACACTGAATTTGAATCAGGCCATGTACCTACCTCCCATTATTCCAGGGACAAATGTGGCCTTAAAGAAGTAAACTCTGGTCTGTTGCTTGTTTCTTTGAGTCTGTTTGGTGTGTCTGGGCCTTCAGGGAAACTTCAACCAGCTCTGTGTCATTGCACTGAGGGCAGTACAAGCAACTTAACGATGTTCGACCTCGCTCCATGCTGCCAGCAGCATGAGGGAGGAGCTCCAGGTGCTAGAAACGTAAAGGGAAGCAGAACACTGTTCTTCTGCACACACTGCTGAGACACAGAGCTGCTTACAAATCAGCAAATATTCCTTTTAAAGCTTTGAAAACAGAACAAACTAAGAGGTTCCAGACAAACACGCCTTTTCTGATTTGGTCTGGTAAAGTCTCGATTGAAGTTTTTAAGACAGCGCCTGTACCTCACTGTCCTTTGTTCCAGTCTGAGACGTGGCCTTAGAGAAGTAAAAATAATTCTGTCAGTTTGTTTCGTGTGAAGTTTACCTTTTAAAGCCTCCCTCTCCTCGGAGCTCGCTGCTGTTTGTCGAGGTTTTGAAACCCTTCACCGCAGAGCAGACGTCCACTCAGGTGTTTTAAAAGTTTAGTTTTAAACCCCATGAAGCCTCATTACTGCCGAGACAGAAGGATCCACTCAGACTATCGATCAATACCTCAATCGATCAGTGTTTCCTCAGGTGAACTGGTGTCTGTGTTACTTACAGTGTATCTTTTGGAAACATTTTGATCTCTCTCTGTCTCCATTTCCCCTGAACTGGTTATTGTCTCTTTTCTTTCTCTTGTTTTTTCATTTATTTTCTGTCATTCGTTCAGCTGGTTGTCTTTGATTCTGACAGCAGGAGAGTAACACATACACACTCATATACACACACATACAGTACACAAGCCTTTAGTGTGTATGCGAATCCTCCAGCGTGTGTGTGTGAGTGTGTGTGTGTGTGTGAGTGTTACATAACAAGCTCTCTGCCTGTCTTGAAGTGACACTAAAATAGCTGCTGCTGCAGCTTCACACTCTGTCTTCTGTGTCTTTAAAAGCACCAATTAGAGACATTTAATCACTGCACTGGCTGTCCGGACGAGTTACACTCAGTTACACAGGAACAGAGAGAGAGAGAGAGTTTCATTTGCCCTCTGTTGTCTCCAGGAAAACCTGCCTGCATTGAAGTGAACTGGAAAAGTGCCAAACTCTCTCTAGAAACATATTTTTTCCAAAGCGAGTTCAGCTCTGTAACAGTTCATTTCACTTCCTCTAATGTTTGTCTGCATGCTAATTTTCAGAATCATTGTTGCAATGAGAAGATAATAAGACCTAAAGGAGATATATTGGAGCTTTTTGGGTCTTAGCCTCACCATTAACGGTTGCCACTTGCTTTAATGTCATATCAGTTCTGCTTTCGTTACGACTGGCTAATCCCTCGGGACATCTTCAACCACCCACAGTCCAATCAGCATGCACTCCGGGCACGGTGAACATCCAATCTTTAATCCAGCAGTTTCACTTTTTTTAAGATTTAGGTTTATTTCTTCTTGTTTTATTTCAAATTGATTAGATTATTGCAATGCTTTTTTTGCTGGCCTGTTGAAAGAGTCGACTGAGAAACTTATCCAGAGTTGTGCAGCCAGACTTTTAACCAAATCAAGAAAAAGTGAGCAAATTACCCCAATTTTAGCTACATTTTACTGGCTACAAATATCTGTCAGAATAGATTTAAAGGTTCTTTTACTTGTTTTTAAAGCTTTTAATGGTTTTTGAGCGGCCTCTCTGCCGTTCTATAACCCTTCACAAGCTCTCAGATCTTTTGCTGATCTTTTGGCGTTTAATAAATGTAAGTCTTGTTATTAGTATTTTATATATATTCTCTCATTTTTAATGTTCTTACTGATCTCTGTTCTTTTTATTTTCACTTTTCTATTTTGTTTATCACCAACGTTTCGCCAACGTTTTTTTTTTTTGTCGTTTTGTCGTTTTTTTTTTGTGTTGCATTTTTGTTGTTGTAAGGCATTCAGAGCTGCGCCTCTTGTATGGAGAGTCCAACCCTAACCCTTCTGTTTTGGGTGTTCACGTATAAGGGTTAGCGTGTCCAGACTCTTAATGGGACAAAAGAGAAGAGCGAGCGTTTTCTGCGTTAATGAAGACTGAATTATTATCAGGGCTGTCAGCATTAATGTGTTAATCAGGATGTGATTAAAGTTTGTACGTAATGAATTAACTTTTTAAGTTGTGTTATTCAGGGGATTGTTTGGCTCAGTTCAAATTAAAAGTTTTTCAATTTCAGTTCAATCAGTTCAATGACACAAAAGACAGTTTCAGGGAAAGGTTACACTTGTGTGAACTGGCCCGTCTCAGCTGGAGTCAAGCTGGCTGACCGAGTCTCCAGCTTGTCAAGTCGCCAAAACCAAAATCAAAACAGCCCAAAAGACATACTTTTCCAAACTGTCAGCGTCCCTTTGATGCTGTATTTTTATATCTTAAACTGCTGCATGTATTCAAATTGTTGCAGGCGGCTTTTCAAACTGAAATTGATGCTTGAACTCACATACAGCTGCTCCGAAATGTAGATATTTGAGCAGTGAGGCTGCAGCTCTGTGCGGTTAGTTAACCAGCTGAGCCTGAGTCACATTAACTCTGAGTGTAACTCCTCCAGACAGTATAGTGATTAAATGTCTCTAATTGGTGCTTTTAAAGACACAGCGTGTGTGTGTGTGTGTGTGTGTGTGTGTGTGTGTGTGTGTGTG
>NW_024695360.1:0-428 GCF_008729295.1 Plectropomus leopardus | reverse complement strand
CCACTGACGTTTATCCACAACTGGTCTGCCCCCCCTTAAAAATAATGTTCAGGTCATCTTCTTCATCACCTTTTACCTTTTTCATTTCTTGCAGTTTGTGAAACATTTCTTGTCATGTTGGTCATTGCCTTTATTTCAGATTATTTCATTATAATTATTCAATGGTGTTTAAATGCAGTGCAAAAAAAAAAAACCCTTTGAATGTTCCTCCTTTCCTGTCTTTTTAGGAATTAAAATGCACAGTGAGGTCATCTGAGTGAGGAGATCATCACTTACTGGTTCAGGACTCTGATAAAGTGATTTACTAGTTTGGTGTGACTGCTGTGAAAATCAATGACATCCACTGACGTTTATCCTCATCTGTACTGACCATGACATCACTCTCAGCTGCAGGTCAAGCTCATGCTATGCTAAATGCCAGCCTCAAA
>NW_024695359.1:0-989 GCF_008729295.1 Plectropomus leopardus | reverse complement strand
GTTTTCTGGTGCTGCTTTCACAATAAGTTAACCCTCTGAAACCTGAGCTAGCTTGGTTTGTCTTTTAAAAAGGAGATTAGCAACTTGGCAACAGATGTCCCAAACATTTTGAGAAAAAAGACAAGAAAATGACTAGTTTTTTTGAAAACTAGTTTTTGAAAAGAGAGAGAGAGTGACAGGAATTACCAGCAATCAATGAAGATGAAAAAAATAGGGGAAATTGTCCAGAAAACTATATTCATAGATTATTGTTCTTATTCTTATTAACATTATTTTTGTTACTATTTTTAATCATTTTGTCTATATATATGTACAGCTTTTTTCTTCTTTTTTTGAATGTATTTTTTATGCCACATTTTAGCTTGTAACTTCTTTCCATGTTTGTGAAAGAAATAAATCCACTTTGTTAGCTTAAGGTTTTAAAAGATTAAATGATTTGTGAATGCCAGAAAATGTAATAAATTAATTAAATATTAACTGCTCTGTTCATTAATTTATTGGCAGAAGTTTGTGGGAACTGACATTGAGTTTTTTTCTAAATAAATTAATAAAATACTGTAAAACAGGTTAAAAGTTAATTGACCAAAGTCATTAAAATAAATAAACGAATGTATAAATGAAGACATTTTTATATCTGCTGCTCAGTATAATCATCTAAACGAGGTCACAACGTCCTTCACAAAGTGCATGAAATTAAAAAATAATATAGTTACAAAAATCCAAAACAGTGTTAAGAGTGAAGGAAAGTAAGTCGCACTGGCAAAACACCAAAAATGATAATAATATTGAGATGGAAAGCTTTCCTATAAAAATAAGTTTAAGGCAGTGATGTAAAAACGTGCAGTGTGTTTTTTAAAAATCAGAGACACAAAAACGTCTGCTGATAAACCAGAACAGTTCGTGTTAACGTGACCTTCATGTCTCCGACAGCTCACCCATGTGGTGGCGGGGTCCGCCAGGAGACACGCCCTCTCCTCAGCGTCCTTCTC
>NW_024695358.1:0-428 GCF_008729295.1 Plectropomus leopardus | reverse complement strand
AGCAGCCACACACACTCAGAAATGTACTCATATATGGACACGCCCATATGTACCTTATCGGTATGTCTAGTCAGCATTAATTCTGTTATTTCTCCCCCCACACACACACACACACACACACACACACACACACACACACACACACTTGGTCTGACAAGACAAATCACCAACAGCTCCTGGTCATACACGTGCGTAAACCATGGGGAGCCGGGAGCATTCAGGGTTAACCTTAAATCAGCTGCAGGGAGTCTATGTGTAGCATAATATATGTAAACACACAAGTCATAGTATTCGTGTGTGAGTGTGTGTGTGTGTGTGTGTGTATGTGTGGGGGGAGAAATAACAGAATTAATGCTGACTAGACATACCGATAAGGTACATATGGGCGTGTCCATATATGAGTACATTTCTGAGTGTGTGTGGCTGCT
>NW_024695357.1:0-312 GCF_008729295.1 Plectropomus leopardus | reverse complement strand
GGCAGGGGTGGGGGCAGCCAGGGGGGCGGGGCTTGGAGCAGCTCTCCTCGCACACCTCACACTGCAGAGAGATCAATCGGTCTGATCGGTCTTTGATCGGTTAGCCGTGTTTTTATCTGCCGCCTCATAATTCATTAACGAGCTCCTCACCTTGTTGCCAATGGTAACCAGGTGACACTCCTGGCTGCAGCTGTGGTTCCCGCAGGTCAAAGGTCGTCCGCAGGGTCGTTTACAGGAGAAGCGCCCCTGACGGTGACACGGCACCGGGCTGACCTGACCACACACACACACACACACACACACACACACACA
>NW_024695356.1:0-587 GCF_008729295.1 Plectropomus leopardus | reverse complement strand
TCTTTTTATGTCTCTTTGTGGTCTTTTTGTGTCCGTTTGTGGTCTTCCTGTGTCTCTGTGGCCTTTTTTGTGTCTCTGTGGTTTTTTGTGTTTTGTTGTAGTCGTTTTGTCCATTACTGGAATTGTTTTGTGTCTCTCTGCAGTACTTTTGCTACTCTTTGTGGTCTTTTTGTGTCTCTTTGGGGTTGTTTTGCCCATTTTTGTAGTTTTTTTATGTCTCTTTTTAGTTCTTTTGCAACTCTTTGTAGTTTTTCGTGTCTCTTTTAGTGAACTGTGTGTCTTTCATAGATCTTTTGTGTCTCTTTGCAGTTGTTTTGCATCTCTTTGTGGTGATTTTGTGTCTCTTTGAGATTTTTTTGTATCGGCTCCAGCTGAAAATACTGAAAAAAAGGACAGACTCACTTTTCAGTCAAACATTTTCAGCAGTTTTGAGCATTTCTTTTGTTTCCGTGAGCTCAGAGAACACGTCCACCACATTTCCCATTTCATTTGCTGTTTATGTTTGTGCACCGAGGTGCTCGATAGAAACTCAACCTCAGATTCAATCACCACCACACACACACACACACACACACACACACACACAC
>NW_024695355.1:0-251 GCF_008729295.1 Plectropomus leopardus | reverse complement strand
AAAAAGAGGACTCACACTCTCTCACTCTCTCTTTATTATTGACATGCCTACAGACGCAATGTACAGAATGTGCAGGGGGTAGACAAAATAATGTAAACACCTCATGGAAAAAGACTTATGCTGACATAACTTCTTTTCAGATACACCCACACACACACAGACAAACACACACTAAGAGACATGACTGATGAGACAAAGTGATGAAACTATCAACGAACAGACACAACTACACACACACCTACAGCCATCAG
>NW_024695354.1:0-295 GCF_008729295.1 Plectropomus leopardus | reverse complement strand
GTTTATTTATAAATTCCTATATTATACATTTATTCACCTGTGGGAGCAAAGCTGAAATATTAAAAATAGATGGAAAAAGGAGGAAGTCTGATCTTGATTTAATTTTCTATTTGATTTTCAAATAAAAGTTAAAGATCCTGCTTTCATCGGGAAATGCAGAGGGAGCGGCCAGTGTTGCCATGGCAGCTACGCAGCGCTACAGCCAATCAGTGTCAGTGTGGGGCCTGAGTCTGCAGACGCTAATGCAGCTGGGGAGTGGAGATGTGGGCAGGCTATTCCAGGAGGCTCTCACACA
>NW_024695353.1:0-262 GCF_008729295.1 Plectropomus leopardus | reverse complement strand
ACACACACACACACACACACACACACACACACACACACACACACACAGGCATCATGTGATCATGGCTGAGCCGCTGAATGGAGGAATGAATCAGAAAGCAGCTCTGCATCTGCAGCCAATGGATGCTGACAACAGTGATGATTGGTCACATGAAATCAACCCATGATGAAGTGAAGGGTGTTCATTTTAGCATGCAGGTGGACTGTTGTGATTTGTGCTGGATGGAAACAAACACACACACACACACACACACACACACACA
>NW_024695352.1:0-970 GCF_008729295.1 Plectropomus leopardus | reverse complement strand
AATTTTCTCACCTTACCAGATTTTTTTAGCTCTTTTATTATTTGCCTTATATAGGTGTGTGAAAGTATGTATCAGGTTGTGTGGTAGCAATCGCTTCAGGGTGTCGGGTCAGGACTATCAGTGGTCAGATGAGTTCGATGATAAAAAAGGCAGAGTCCAGTTCTTGATTTTCAAACTTTATCTTAGATTGTGTGTGTGTGTGTGTGTGTGTGTGTGTGTGTGTGTGGTAGTTGTCTTTAGAGTCAAATTAACAATCCTCTGCCCCCCTGCCTCGCAATATCCTGTACTTCCTGCACAGCTCAGCGAAGACATGTTCAGCCTCCGCCGGATGATGTAACTGGTTGTCAAAGTGCGTGATTAGGAGCTTTGTGACTAGGTGAGAGGGGTCTAAAAATACTGGGTGCAAAACTTCCTGGCTCAGGCTGTCACACCTGTGGAGTCTACCTTGCACATGGATCAGATCAGAGGACTCATCGTATTCAGGAGCGAGTGTAAACAACCTGCGGCCAGTCACAATGGTCTTGCCTGATTTGATTAGCTCAAACTCCTCAGGAAAGCTCTCCATCTGAGCGTGTGTCAGGAGTGCCAACTCTGCTTTGTGGAAGTCGTCTGCATCAGGGAGAGCAGTGGTGTCAGCTGCCCCATGTAACGACTGTGTGGTGGCTTTCAGGAGGTCTCTGATATCAGGTATGGTGGAACTGGTTGACCCTATGAGAAGACCACAAAACACTGTCTCCCACAGCTCATCTACCTCTTCTGTGGCTTCTCCCTCTGGTGCCTTCGGCCAGTGGGTAGCAGGTAGCTGAAGAAAGGGTGGCCCTTGACTCCAGCGATTGTCCCCAGCAAGCTGACCCAGTGTTTTACCCCCTATGATATCGTCTGCAGGATTGGTGGCTGAGTTGATATAGCGCCAGGCTGCAGGGTCTTATAGCTCTTGTATTTCTGCAACCCTGGTCCCCACAAACACCTC
>NW_024695350.1:0-1346 GCF_008729295.1 Plectropomus leopardus | reverse complement strand
ATTGCTGCTACAGAGTTTGACGTCAGCGTCTAACACTGGAATCACTGACCAAGCGGCAGTATTTGATAAATTTGGAAAGAGAACGAGCTGAAAATGACTACTTTTTCTAACAGAGTCTGGCTTTAAAGAGAGCATAGATAAGGTTTACTTCCAGTTCAGTTTTACTTGTCAAGGTTTAAGTTAAAGTGTTGTGTTTGGGAGGTACTGAGCTTATAACCAGATAAATGAGACTTTGATTATTCTGCACAAGTTGTGTGAGAGTTTGTAAATGGATGTTTTGATATAATTTTGCTGTTGTTAAACATGGACCCCTATGACATAAATTCATCCGAAATTTTCTCCTTATGGACTTCTCTGTCATAATGAAGGCATGCAAGAAAAAACAAGATCTCCTCATGAATTTAACATAAACTGGGGTGAGTAATTAAAATACAAATGGTCATTTGGTGGGTGAAGTACGTAAAAGTGTCACAGCAGCAGAGAAGAACAAAACTAACTGAGTTTATAGAGAAATTACTATAGAAGCTGGTTGATATGTCACTAATACACAGCAAACATTGTTTTATATATTAAAAAAACACAAGTGTAGTTCAATCGGACCATGAAAACACGATTTATAATTCAAAACTCCTATAAAAAGGTTGATTTTAGCCTGCTTTTAACAGAGGTTACTGTTGGGGCACATCTTGTGCCGTCTGGCAGGCGACTGCAACAACTCAGAGGGTAAAAGCAGCTTCACCAGCTTTCCATTTAATCCTTAAAAAAAACATTTAAAGGACCTGGCAGACTCTGGCTTATAATGACCAGGACATTTATAGCTTCGTAGACAAGCAGCAGGACAGTAAAGATCATCAGTTTGTATCGCTGTCTCATTGACTTCTGACTGCTGAAATACATGAGAAACAGATGCAAAGCGTCACATAAGTGTCTTTGCAGCATGTGATTGCAGCTTCACTCGGCGGGTTTCCATCAACCCTCAAATTATGCAAATTTTAATTGCATATATAAAATATGCCAGTTCCTACCGACAAGCACATAGCCATAGCATCGTGTGGCCTAGAAAAGCCAAAAAAATAGTGTTTCCATGCATTTTTACAAGATATGGCTTTTTCAAATCACCTGAAATACCAACTCGTGCAAGTGAAAAGACTTTTTTTGCGATAAATGGGAGTTTTTTCGAAATTGACATGCTTCCATAAAGCTCACTCGGGCACGATGCAGCAGGAGCTACAAGAGCTGTTATTGCATCACATAACTCTTCAAAGCTTCAGCGGATCATCCGGAAGTTTTAAATCCACAGTTCCTCTGTGAAATTGTGGACTCTACCAGCTCCCCTAAATCCCTCA
>NW_024695349.1:0-18817 GCF_008729295.1 Plectropomus leopardus | reverse complement strand
AAAAAGGCAATAGTATAGTATGGCGAAAAAAATTCAAAATTTGACCGTTCCCAAAAATGGCTGAAAATGACATAGGATAGCTTGTAGAGACGCGTCATGGTATGCAAAGTAGGAATGAGGGTTAAAAAAAAGCCCAAAAACCTCATATTTTAGCATGACAAAAAAATGGCCAAAAAGGCAATAGTATAGTATGGCGAAAAAAGTCAAGCTTTCACTGCTCCTAAAAATGGCTGAAAACGACATAGAATAGCTTGTAGAAACACGTCATGGTATGCAAAGTAGAAATGAGGGTTAAAAAAAAGCACAAAAACCTCATATTTTAGCATGTCCAAAACTTGGCCAAAAAGGCAATAGTATAGTATGGCGAAAAAAGTCAAAATTTGACCGCTCCTAAAAATGGCTGAAAACCACATAGAATTCCTTGTAGAGACACGTCATGATATGCAAAGTAGGAATAAAGGCCAAAAAAGCCCCAAAACCTCATATTTTAGCATGTCCAAAAATTGGCCAAAAAGGCAATACTATAGTATGGCGAAAAAAGTCAAAATTGCACCGCTCCTAAAAATGGCTGAAAACGACATAGAATAGCTTGTAGAAACACGTCATGGTATGCAGAATAGGAATGAGAGCCAAAAAAAAGACCCAAAATCTAATATTTTAGCATATCCAAAAATTGGCCAAAAAGGCAATAGTATAGTATGGCGAAAAAATTCAAAATTTCACCGCTCCTAAAAATGGCTGAAAATGACATAGAATAGCTTGTAGAGACCTGTCATGGTATGCAAAGTGGGAATGAAAGCCAAGAAAATCAATAAACCTCATATTTTAGCATGTCCAAAAATTGGCAAAAAAGGCAATAGTATAGTATGGTGAAAAAAGTCAAAATTTCATCGCCCCTAAAAATGGCTGAAAACGACATAGAATAACTTGTAGAAACGCGTCATGGTATGCAAAGTGGGAATAAAGGCCAAGAAAACCAATAAACCTCATATTTTAGCATGTCCAAAACTTGGCCAAAAAGGCAATAGTATAGTATGGCGAAAAAAGTCCAAATTTGACCACTCCTAAAAATGGCTGAAAACGACATAGAATAACTTGTAGAAATGCGTCATGGTATGCAAAGTGGGAATTAAGGCCAAGAAAACCAATAAACCTCATATTTTAGCATGTCAAAAAATTGGCCAAAAAGGCAATAGTATAGTATGGTGAAAAAAGTCAAAATTTCACCGCTCCTAAAAATGGCTGGAAACCACATAGAATAGCCTGTAGAGACGCGTCAAGGTGTGCAAAGTGGGAATGAGGGCCAAAACAAGCCCAAAAATCTCATATTTTAGCATGTCCAAAAATGGCCAAAAAGGCAATAGTATAGTATGGCGAAAAAAATTCAAAATTTGACCGCTCCTAAAAATGGCTGAAAACCACATAGAATAGCTTGTAGAGACGTGTCATGGTATGCAAAGTGGGAATGAAAGCCAAGACAATCAATAAACCTCATATTATAGCATGTCCAAAAATTGGCCAAAAAGGCAATAGTATAGTATGGCGAAAAAAGTCAAAATTTGACCACTCCTAAAAATGGCTGAATGGCTGAAAACCACATAGAATAGCTTGTAGAGACGCGTCATGGTGTGCAAAGTGGAATAAAGGCCCAAAAAAACAAAAAACCTCATATTTTAGCATGTCCAAAAATTGGCCAAAAAGGCAATAGTATAGTATGGCGAAAAAAGTCAAAATTTGACCGCTCCTAAAAATGGCTGAAAACGACATAGAATAGCTTGTAGAAACACGTCATGGTATGCAAAGTGGAAATAAAGGCCAAAAAAAGCCAAAAAAACCTCATATTTTAGCATGTCAAAAAAATTGGCCAAAAAGGCAATAGTATAGTATGGCGAAAAAAGTCAAAATTTGACCGCTCCTAAAAATGGCTGAAAACGACATAGAATAGCTTGTAGAAACACGTCATGGTATGCAAAGTAGGAATTAGAGCCAAAAAAAAGCCCCAAAACCTCATATTTTAGCATATCCAAAAATCAGGAAAAAAAAAAAAGGCAATAGTATAGTATGGCGAAAAAATTCAAAATTTGACCGCTCCTAAAAATGACTGAAAACCACATAGAACAGCTTGTAGAGACACGTCATGGTGTGCAAAGTGGGAATAAAGGCCAAAAAAAAACAAATAAACCTCATATTTTAGCATGTCAAAAAATTGGCCTAAAAAAGGCAATAGTATAGTATGGCGAAAAAAGTCAAAATTTGACCGCTCCTAAAAATGGCTGAAAACGATATAGAATAGCTTGTAGAGACGCGTCATGGTATGCAAAGTAGGAACAAAGGTCAAAAAAAGCCCCAAAAACCTCATATTTTAGCATGTCCAAAAAATTGGACAAAAAGGCAATAGTATAGTATGGCGAAAAAATTCAAAATTTCACCGCTCCTAAAAATGGCTGAAAACGACATAGAATAGCTTGTAGAGACGCGTCATGGTGTGCAAAGTAGGAATAAAGACCAAAAAAAGCCCAAAAACCTCATAATTTAGCATGTCAAAAAATTGGCCAAAAAGGCAATAGTATAGTATGGCGAAAAAAGTCAAAATTTGACCGTTCCTAAAAATGGCTGAAAACTACATAGAATAACTTGTAGAAATGTGTCATGGTATACAAAGTGGGAATAAGGCCAAAAAAGGCCAAAAACCTCATATTTTAACATGTCAAAAAATTGGCAAAAAGGCAATAGTATAGTATGGCGAAAAAAGTCAAAATTTGACCGCTCCTAAAAATGGCTGAAAACGACATAGAATAGCTTTGTAGACACGCGTCATGGTATGCAAAGTAGGAATAAAGGCAAAAAAAAGCCCAAAAACCTCATATTTTAGCATGTCCAAAAATTGGCCAAAAAGGCAATAGTATAGTATGGCGAAAAAAGTCAAAATTTGACCGCTCCTAAAAATGGCTGAAAACGACATAGAATAGCTTGTAGAAACACGTCATGGTATGCAAAGTAGGAATAAAGGCCAAAAAAAGTCCAAAAATCTCATATTTTAGCATGTCCAAAAATCGGACAAAAAGGCAATAGTATAGTATGGCGAAAAAAGTCAAAATTTGACCGCTCCTAAAAATGGCTGAAAACCACATAGAATAGCTTGTAGAGACGCGTCATGGTGTGCAAAGTGGGAATAAAGGCCAAAAAAACAAAAAACCTCATATTTTAGCATGTCAAAAAAATGGCCAAAAAGGCAATAGTATAGTATGGCGAAAAAAGTCAAAATTTGACCGCTCCTAAAAAATGGCTGAAAACGACATAGAATAGCTTGTAGAAACACGTCATGGTGTGCAAAGTGGGAATAAAGGCCAAAAAAACAAATAAACCTCATATTTTAGCCATGTCAAAAAAATGGCCAAAAAGGCAATAGTATAGTATGGCGAAAAAAGTCAAAATTTGACCGCTCCTTAAAAATGGCTGAAAACGACATAGAATAGCTTGTAGAAACACGTCATGGTGTGCAAAGTGGGAATAAAGGCCAAAAAAGGCCAAAAAACCTCATATTTTAGCATGTCAAAAAAATTGGCCAAAAAGGCAATAGTATAGTATGGCGAAAAAAGTCAAAATTTGACCGCTCCTAAAAATGGCTGAAAACAACATAGAATAACTTGTAGAAATGTGTCATGGTATGTAAAGTGGGAATAAAGGCCAAAAAAAGGCCAAAAACCTCATATTTTAGCATGTCAAAAAAATGGCCAAAAAGGCAATAGTATAGTATGGCGAAAAAAGTCAAAATTTGACCGCTCCTAAAAATGGCTGAAAACGACATAGAATAGCTTGTAGAAACGCGTCATGGTATGCAAAGTAGGAATAAAGGCCAAAAAAAGCCAAAAAACCTCATAATTTTAGCATGTCAAAAAAATGGAAAAAAAAAAGGCAATAGTATAGTATGGCGAAAAAAGTCAAAATTTGACCGCTCCTAAAAATGGCTGAAAACCACATAGAATAGCTTGTAGAGACACGTCATGGTGTGCAAAGTGGGAATAAAGGCCAAAAAGGCCAAAAAACCTCATATTTTAGCATGTCAAAAAATTGGCCAAAAAGGCAATAGTATAGTATGGCGAAAAAAGTCAAAATTTGACCGCTCCTAAAAATGGCTGAAAACGACATAGAATAGCTTGTAGACACGCGTCATGGTATGCAAAGTGGTAAACAAAGGCCAAAAAAAGCCCCAAAACCTCATATTTTAGCATGTCCAAAAAAAATGGCCAAAAAGGCAATAGTATAGTATGGCGAAAAAAGTCAAAATTTGACCGCTCCTAAAAATGGCTGAAAACGACATAGAATAGCTTGTAGAAACACGTCATGGTATGCAAAGTGGAATAAAGCCAAAAAAAGCCCAAAAACCTCATATTTTAGCATGTCCAAAAAAAAAAATGAAAAAAAAAAAGGCAATAGTATAGTATGGCGAAAAAATTCAAAATTTGACCGCTCCTAAAAATGGCTGAAAACCACATAGAATAGCTTGTAGAGACGCGTCATGGTGTGCAAAGTGGAAATAAAGGCCAAAAAAAACAAAAAACCTCATATTTAGCATGTCAAAAAAATGGCCAAAAAGGCAATAGTATAGTATGGCGAAAAAAGTCAAAATTTGACCGCTCCTAAAAATGGCTGAAAACGACATAGAATAGCTTGTAGGGACACGTCATGGTGTGCAAAGTGGAAATAAAGGCCAAAAAAACCCAAAAACCTCATATTTTTAGCATGTCAAAAAAAGCATGGCCAAAAAAGGCAATAGTATAGTATGGCGAAAAAAGTCAAAATTTGACCGCTCCTAAAAATGGCTGAAAACCACATAGAATAGCTTGTAGAAACACGTCATGGTATGCAAAGTAGGAAATAAGGCCAAAAAAAGCCAAAAAACCTCATATTTTAGCATGTCCAAAAAAATGGACAAAAAGGCAATAGTATAGTATGGCGAAAAAAGTCAAAATTTGACCGCTCCTAAAAATGGCTGAAAACGACATAGAATAGCTTGTAGAAACACGTCATGGTATGCAAAGTAGGAATAAAGGCAAAAAAAAACCCCCAAAAAACCTCATATTTTAGCATGTCCAAAAAATGGCCAAAAAGGCAATAGTATAGTATGGCGAAAAAAGTCAAAATTTGACCGCTCCTAAAAATGGCTGAAAACACATAGAATAGCTTGTAGAAACACGTCATGGTATGCAAAGTAGGAATAAAGGCCAAAAAAAGCCCCAAAAACCTCATATTTTAGCATGTCAAAAAAAATGGCCAAAAAGGCAATAGTATAGTATGGCGAAAAAAGTCAAAATTTGACCGCTCCTAAAAATGGCTGAAAACGACATAGAATAGCTTGTAGAACACGTCATGGTATGCAAAGTGGAATAAAGGCCAAAAAAAGCCCCAAAAACCTCATATTTTAGCATGTCCAAAAAAATGGCCAAAAAGGCAATAGTATAGTATGGCGAAAAAAGTCAAAATTTGACCGCTCCTAAAAATGGCTGAAAACGACATAGAATAGCTTGTAGAAACACGTCATGGTATGCAAAGTAAATAAAGGCCAAAAAAAGCCCAAAAACCTCATATTTTAGCATGTCCAAAAATGGCCAAAAAGGCAATAGTATAGTATGGCGAAAAAAGTCAAATTTGACCGCTCCTAAAAATGGCTGAAAACAACATAGAATAGCTTGTAGAAACACGTCATGGTATGCAAAGTGGAAAAAAGGCCAAAAAAAAGCCCCAAAACCTCATATTTTAGCATGTCAAAAAAATGGCCAAAAAGGCAATAGTATAGTATGGCGAAAAAAGTCAAAATTTGACCGCTCCTAAAAATGGCTGAAAAAACATAGAATAGCTTGTAGAAGAGACGCGTCATGGTATGCAAAAGGAATAAAGGCCAAAAAAAGGCCAAAAAACCTCATATTTAGCATGTCAAAAAAATGGCCAAAAAGGCAATAGTATAGTATGGCGAAAAAAGTCAAAATTTGACCGCTCCTAAAAATGGCTGAAAACCACATAGAATAGCTTGTAGAAACGCGTCATGGTATGCAAAGTAGGAATGAAGGCCAAAAAAAGCCCAAAAAACCTCATATTTTAGCATGTCAAAAAAATGGGGAAAAAAAAGGCAATAGTATAGTATGGCGAAAAAAGTCAAATTTTGACCGCTCCTAAAAATGGCTGAAAACAACATAGAATAGCTTGTAGAGATGCGTCATGGTATGCAAAGTGGAATAAAGGCCAAAAAAGCACAAAAAACCTCATATTTTAGCATGTCAAAAAAATGGCCAAAAAGGCAATAGTATAGTATGGCGAAAAAAGTCAAAATTTGACCGCTCCTAAAAATGGCTGAAAACCACATAGAATAGCTTGTAGAAACACGTCATGGTATGCAAAGTGGAAATAAAGGCCAAAAAAAGCCCCAAAAAACCTCATAATTTTAGCATGTCAAAAAAAAAAATGGCCAAAAAGGCAATAGTATAGTATGGCGAAAAAAGTCAAAATTTGACCGCTCCTAAAAATGGCTGAAAACACACATAGAATAGCTTGTAGAAACACGTCATGGTATGCAAAGTAGGAATAAAGGCCAAAAAAAGCCCAAAAACCTCATATTTTAGCATGTCAAAAAAATGGGCCAAAAAGGCAATAGTATAGTATGGCGAAAAAAGTCAAAATTTGACCGCTCCTAAAAATGGCTGAAAACGACATAGAATAGCTTGTAGAAACGCGTCATGGTATGCAAAGTAGGAAATAAAGCCAAAAAAAGCCCAAAAACCTCATATTTTAGCATGTCCAAAAAAATGGAAAAAAAAAAAAAGGCAATAGTATAGTATGGCGAAAAAGTCAAAATTTGACCGCTCCTAAAAATGCTGCTGAAAACCACATAGAATAGCTTGTAGAGACACGTCATGGTATGCAAAGTGGGAATAAAGGCCAAAAAAAGCAAAAAACCTCATATTTTAGCATGTCAAAAAAATGGCCAAAAAGGCAATAGTATAGTATGGCGAAAAAAGTCAAAATTTGACCGCTCCTAAAAATGGCTGAAAACACATAGAATAGCTTGTAGAAACGCGTCATGGTATGCAAAGTAGAATAAAAGGCCAAAAAAAGCCCAAAACCTCATATTTTAGCATGTCAAAAAAAATGGCCAAAAAGGCAATAGTATAGTATGGCGAAAAAAGTCAAAATTTGACCGCTCCTAAAAATGGCTGAAAACGACATAGAATAGCTTGTAGAAACACGTCAATGGTATGCAAAGTAGGAAATAAAGCCAAAAAAAAGCCCAAAAACCTCATATTTTAGCATGTCAAAAAATTGGCCAAAAAGGCAATAGTATAGTATGGCAAAAAAAGTCAAAATTTGACCGCTCCTAAAAATGGCTGAAAACCACATAGAATAGCTTGTAGAAACACGTCATGGTATATACAAAGTGGAAATAAAGGCCAAAAAAAGCCAAAAACCTCAAAATTTTAGCATGTCCAAAAAAATGGCCAAAAGGCAATAGTATAGTATGGCGAAAAAAGTCAAAATTTGACCGCTCCTAAAAATGGCTGAAAACAACATAGAATAGCTTGTAGAATGCGTCATAGTATACAAAGTAGGAAATAAGGCCAAAAAAGCCCCAAAAACCTCATATTTTAGCATGTCAAAAAAATGGCCAAAAAGGCAATAGTATAGTATGGCGAAAAAAGTCAAAATTTGACCGCTCCTAAAAATGGCTGAAAACCACATAGAATAGCTTGTAGAAACACGTCATGGTATACAAAGTAGGAATAAAGGGCCAAAAAAAGGCCAAAAACCTCATATTTTAGCATGTCAAAAAAATGGCCAAAAAGGCAATAGTATAGTATGGCGAAAAAAGTCAAAATTTGACCGCTCCTAAAAATGGCTGAAAACGACATAGAATAGCTTGTAGAAACACGTCATGGTATGCAAAGTAGGAATAAAGGCCAAAAAAAGCCAAAAAACCTCATATTTTAGCATGTCAAAAAAATGGCCAAAAAAGGCAATAGTATAGTATGGCGAAAAAAGTCAAAATTTGACCGCTCCTAAAAATGGCTGAAAACGACATAGAATAGCTTGTAGAAACACGTCATGGTATGCAAAGTGGAATAAAGGGCCAAAAAAAAGCCCAAAAAAACCTCATAATTTAGCATGTCCAAAAAATGGACAAAAAGGCAATAGTATAGTATGGCGAAAAAAGTCAAAATTTCACCGCTCCTAAAAATGGCTGAAAACGACATAGAATAGCTTGTAGAAACACGTCATGGTATACAAAGTGGAATGAAGGCCAAAAAAAAAAAAAAACCTCATATTTAGCATGTCCAAAAAAATGGACAAAAAGGCAATAGTATAGTATGGCGAAAAAAGTCAAAATTTGACCGCTCCTAAAAATGGCTGAAAACGACATAGAATAGCTTGTAGAAACACGTCATGGTATGCACAAAGTGGAAATAAAGGCCAAAAAAAGCCCAAAAACCTCATATTTTAGCATGTCAAAAAAATGGCCAAAAAGGCAATAGTATAGTATGGCGAAAAAAAGTCAAAATTTGACCGCTCCTAAAAATGGCTGAAAACAACATAGAATAGCTTGTAGAGACGCGTCATGGTATGCAAAGTAGGAAATAAAGGCAAAAAAAAGGCCAAAAACCTCATATTTTAGCATGTCAAAAAAATGGCCAAAAAGGCAATAGTATAGTATGGCGAAAAAAGTCAAAATTTGACCGCTCCAAAAAATGGCTGAAAACCACATAGAATAGCTTGTAGAAACACGTCATGGTATGCAAAGTGGGAATAAAGGCCAAAAAAAGCCCAAAAACCTCATATTTTAGCATGTCAAAAAAATGGACAAAAAGGCAATAGTATAGTATGGCGAAAAAAGTCAAAATTTGACCGCTCCTAAAAATGGCTGAAAACCACATAGAATAGCTTGTAGAAACACGTCATGGTATGCAAAGTGGAATAAAGGCCAAAAAAAGCCCAAAAACCTCATATTTTAGCATGTCCAAAAATGGCCAAAAAGGCAATAGTATAGTATGGCGAAAAAAGTCAAAATTTGACCGCTCCTAAAAATGGCTGAAAACGACATAGAATAGCTTGTAGAAACGCGTCATGGTATGCAAAGTAGGAATAAAGGCCAAAAAAAGCAAAAAACCTCATATTTTAGCATGTCCAAAAAAATGGCCAAAAAGGCAATAGTAGTATAGTATGGCGAAAAAAGTCAAAATTTGACCGCTCCTAAAAATGGCTGAAAACCACATAGAATAGCTTGTAGAAACACGTCATGGTATGCAAAGTGGAATAAAGGCCAAAAAAAGCCCCAAAACCTCATATTTTAGCATGTCAAAAAAATGGCCAAAAAAGGCAATAGTATAGTATGGCGAAAAAAGTCAAAATTTGACCGCTCCTAAAAATGGCTGAAAACCACATAGAATAGCTTTGTAGAAACACGTCATGGTATGCAAAGTAGGAATGAAGGCCAAAAAACCCAAAAAACCTCATATTTTAGCATATCCAAAAATGGGCCAAAAAGGCAATAGTATAGTATGGCGAAAAAAGTCAAAATTTGACCGCTCCTAAAAATGGCTGAAAACCAACATAGAATAGCTTGTAGAGACGCGTCATGGTATACAAAGTGGGAATAAAGGCCAAAAAGGCAAAAAAACCTCATATTTTAGCATGTCAAAAAAATGGCCAAAAAGGCAATAGTATAGTATGGCGAAAAAAGTCAAAATTTGACCGCTCCTAAAAATGGCTGAAAACACATAGAATAGCTTGTAGAAACACGTCATGGTATGCAAGTGGAGGAATAAAGGCCAAAAAAAGCCCAAAAACCTCATATTTTTAGCATGTCCAAAAAAAATGGCCAAAAAGGCAATAGTATAGTATGGCGAAAAAAGTCAAATTTGACCGCTCCTAAAAATGGCTGAAAACACACTTAGAATAGCTTGTAGAAACACGTCATGTATGCAATACAAAGTGGAAATAAAGGAAAAAAAGCCAAAAAAACCTCATAATTTTAGCATGTCAAAAAAATGGCCAAAAAGGCAATAGTATAGTATGGCGAAAAAAGTCAAATTTGACCGCTCCTAAAAATGGCTGAAAACCACATAGAATAGCTTGTAGAAACACGTCATGGTATGCAAAGTGGGAATGAAGGCCAAAAAAAGGCCAAAAACCTCAAATTTTAGCATGTCAAAAAAATGGAAAAAAAGGCATATAGTATAGTATGGCGAAAAAAGTCAAAATTTGACCGCTCCTAAAAATGGCTGAAAACGACATAGAATAGCTTGTAGAGACGCGTCATGGTATGCAAAGTGGAATAAAGGCCAAAAAAAGCCAAAAACCTCATATTTTAGCATGTCAAAAAAATGGCCAAAAAGGCAATAGTATAGTATGGCGAAAAAAGTCAAAATTTGACCGCTCCTAAAAATGGCTGAAAACACATAGAATAGCTTGTAGAAACACGTCATGGTATGCAAAGTAGGAATGAGGGCCAAAAAAAAGCCCAAAAAACCTCATATTTTAGCATGTCAAAAAAAAATGGCCAAAAAGGCAATAGTATAGTATGGCGAAAAAAGTCAAAATTTGACCGCTCCTAAAAATGGCTGAAAACCACATAGAATAGCTTGTAGAGACACGTCATAGGTACAAAGTGGGAATAAGGGCCAAAAAAAGCCAAAAAACCTCATATTTTAGCATGTGTCAAAAAAATGGCCAAAAAGGCAATAGTATAGTATGGCGAAAAAAGTCAAAATTTGACCGCTCCTAAAAATGGCTGAAAATGACATAGAATATAGCTTGTAGAAACACGTCATGGTATGCAAAGTGGAATAAAGGCCAAAAAAGGCCAAAAACCTCATATTTTAGCATGTCAAAAAAATGGACAAAAAGGCAATAGTATAGTATGGCGAAAAAAGTCAAAATTTGACCGCTCCTAAAAATGGCTGAAAACACATAGAATAGCTTGTAGAAACGCGTCATGGTATGCAAAGTGGGAATAAAGGGCCAAAAAAAAAGCCCCAAAAAACCTCATATTTTTAGCATGTCAAAAAAATGGCCAAAAAGGCAATAGTATAGTATGGCGAAAAAAGTCAAAATTTGACCGCTCCTAAAAATGGCTGAAAACGACATAGAATAGCTTGTAGAAACACGTCATGGTATGCAAAGTGGAAATAAAGGCCAAAAAAAGCCAAAAACCTCATATTTTAGCATGTCAAAAAAAAATGGCCAAAAAGGCAATAGTATAGTATGGCGAAAAAAGTCAAAATTTGACCGCTCCTAAAAATGGCTGAAAACGACATAGAATAGCTTGTAGAGACGCGTCATGGTGTATATGCAAAGTGGGAATAAAGGCCAAAAAAACCAAAAAACCTCATATTTTAGCATGTCAAAAAAATGGCCAAAAAGGCAATAGTATAGTATGGCGAAAAAAGTCAAAATTTGACCGCTCCTAAAAAATGCTGAAAACCACATAGAATAGCTTGTAGAAACACGTCATGGTATACAAAGGAATGAAGGCCAAAAAAAAGCCCAAAAACCTCATATTTTAGCATGTCAAAAAAAATGGCCAAAAAGGCAATAGTATAGTATGGCGAAAAAAGTCAAAATTTGACCGCTCCTAAAAATGGCTGAAAACCACATAGAATAGCTTGTAGAAACACGTCATGGTATGCAAAGTGGAATAAAGGCCAAAAAAAGCCCCAAAAACTCATATTTTAGCATGTCAAAAAAATGGACAAAAAGGCAATAGTATAGTATGGCGAAAAAAGTCAAAATTTGACCGCTCCTAAAAATGGCTGAAAACCACATAGAATAGCTTGTAAAAACGCGTCATGGTATGCAAAGTGGGAATAAGGCCAAAAAAAGCCCAAAAACCTCATATTTTAGCATGTCAAAAAAATGGCCAAAAAGGCAATAGTATAGTATGGCGAAAAAAGTCAAAATTTGACCGCTCCTAAAAATGGCTGAAAACCACATAGAATAGCTTGTAGAACGCGTCATGGTATGCAAAGTGGAAATAAAGGCCAAAAAAAGCCCAAAAACCTCATATTTTAGCATGTCAAAAAAAATGGCCACAAAAAGGCAATAGTATAGTATGGCGAAAAAAGTCAAAATTTGACCGCTCCTAAAAATGGCTGAAAACCACATAGAATAGCTTGTAGAAACGCGTCATGGTATGCAAAGTGGAAATAAAGGCCAAAAAAAGCCAAAAAACCTCATATTTTAGCATGTCAAAAAAATGGAAAAAAAAGGCAATAGTATAGTATGGCGAAAAAAGTCAAAATTTGACCGCTCCTAAAAATGGCTGAAAATAACATAGAATAGCTTGTAGAAACGCGTCATGGTATGCAAAGTAGGAATAAAGGCCAAAAAAACAAAAAACCTCATATTTTAGCATGTCACAAAAAAATGGCCAAAAAGGCAATAGTATAGTATGGCGAAAAAAGTCAAAATTTGACCGCTCCTAAAAATGGCTGAAAACCACATAGAATAGCTTGTAGAAACACGTCATGGTATATGCAAAGTAGGAAATAAAGGGCCAAAAAAAGCCCAAAAACCTCATATTTTTAGCATGTCAAAAAAATGGCCAAAAAGGCAATAGTATAGTATGGCGAAAAAAGTCAAAATTTGACCGCTCCTAAAAATGGCTGAAAACCACATAGAATAGCTTGTAGAAACACGTCATGGTATGCAAAGTGGAATGAAGGCCAAAAAAAAGCCAAAAAACCTCATATTTTAGCAGCAATCAAAAAAAATGGCAAAAAGGCAATAGTATAGTATGGCGAAAAAAGTCAAAATTTGACCGCTCCTAAAAATGGCTGAAAACCACATAGAATAGCTTGTAGAAACACGTCATGGTATGCAAAGTGGAATGAAGGCCAAAAAAAGGCCCAAAAACCTCATATTTTAGCATGTCCAAAAAATGGCCAAAAAGGCAATAGTATAGTATGGCGAAAAAAGTCAAAATTTGACCGCTCCTAAAAATGGCTGAAAACACGACATAGAATAGCTTGTAGAAACACGTCATGGTATGCAAAGTGAGGAATAAAAGGCCAAAAAAAGCCCAAAAACCTCATATTTTAGCATGTCCAAAAAAATGGACAAAAAGGCAATAGTATAGTATGGCGAAAAAAGTCAAATTTGACCGCTCCTAAAAATGGCTGAAAACCACATAGAATAGCTTGTAGAAACACGTCATGGTATGCAAAGTAGGAAATGAAGGCCAAAAAAGCCAAAACCTCATATTTTAGCATGTCAAAAAAATGGCCAAAAAGGCAATAGTATAGTATGGCGAAAAAAAGTCAAAATTTGACCGCTCCTAAAAATGGCTGAAAACCACATAGAATAGCTTGTAGAGATGCGTCATGGTATGCAAAGTGGAAATAAAGGCCAAAAAAGGCAAAAAACCTCATATTTTAGCATGTCAAAAAAATGGCCAAAAAGGCAATAGTATAGTATGGCGAAAAAAGTCAAAATTTGACCGCTCCTAAAAATGGCTGAAAACCAACATAGAATAGCTTGTAGAAACACGTCATGGTATGCAAAGTGAGGAAAAGGCCAAAAAAGCCCAAAAACCTCATATTTTAGCATGTCAAAAAAATTGGCCAAAAAGGCAATAGTATAGTATGGCGAAAAAAGTCAAAATTTGACCGCTCCTAAAAATGGCTGAAAACCACATAGAATAGCTTGTAGAAACACGTCATGGTATGCAAGTGGAAATGAAGGCCAAAAAAAGCCCAAAAACCTCATATTTTAGCATGTCAAAAAAAATGGCCAAAAAGGCAATAGTATAGTATGGCAAAAAAAGTCAAAATTTGACCGCTCCTAAAAATGGCTGAAAACGACATAGAATAGCTTGTAGAGACACGTCATGGTGTGCAAAGTGGAATAAAGGCCAAAAAAAAAGGCCAAAAAACCTCAAATTTTAGCATGTCAAAAAAAATGGCCAAAAAGGCAATAGTATAGTATGGCGAAAAAAGTCAAAATTTGACCGCTCCTAAAAATGGCTGAAAACCACATAGAATAGCTTGTAGAAACACGTCATGGTATGCAAAGTGGGAAATGAAGGCCAAAAAAAGCCAAAAACCTCATATTTTAGCATATCCAAAAATCGGGCCAAAAAGGCAATAGTATAGTATGGCGAAAAAAGTCAAAATTTGACCGCTCCTAAAAATGGCTGAAAAAACCACATAGAATAGCTTGTAGAGACACGTCATGGTATGCAAAGTGGAATAAAGGCCAAAAAAAGCCCAAAAACCTCATATTTTAGCATGTCCAAAAAATGGCCAAAAAGGCAATAGTATAGTATGGCGAAAAAAGTCAAAATTTGACCGCTCCTAAAAATGGCTGAAAACGACATAGAATAGCTTGTAGAGACACGTCATGGTATGCAAAGTAGGAAAAAAGGCCAAAAAAAGCCAAAAAACCTCAAAATTTTAGCATGTCAAAAAAATGGCCAAAAAAGCAATAGTATAGTATGGCGAAAAAGTCAAAATTTGACCGCTCCTAAAAATGGCTGAAAACAACATAGAATAGCTTGTAGAGATGCATCATGGTATGCAAAGTGGAAATGAAGCCAAAAAAAGCCCAAAACCTCATATTTTAGCATGTCAAAAAAAATGGCCAAAAAGGCAATAGTAGTATGGCGAAAAATGGTCAAAATTTGACCGCTCCTAAAAATGGCTGAAAATGACATAGAATAGCTTGTAGAAGACCGCTATATTAGGTACAAAGTGGAAATAAAGGCCAAAAACTGCTGCTTCTCATGTTTCATGTTTCTCCGAAAAATCGAAACATGAAAGCAATAGTATATTTAAAAAAGTTTCAAAATTTGACCGCTCCTAAAAATGGCTGAAAACCACTAGAATAGCTTGTAGAAAGCAAAGTCATGGTATACAAAGTGGAAATAAAGGCCAAAAAAAAGGCTAAAAAACGTCATAATTTAGCATGTCAAAAAAATGGCCAAAAAGGCAATAGTATAGTATGGCGAAAAAAGTCAAAATTTGACCGCTCCTAAAAATGGCTGAAAACCACATAGAATAGCTTGTAGAGACGCGTCATTGTATGCAAAGTGGGAAATAAAGCCAAAAAAAGGCCCAAAAACTTCAAAATTTAGCATGTCAAAAAAAATGGCCAAAAAGGCAATAGTATAGTATGGCGAAAAAAAGTCAAAATTTGACCGCTCCTAAAAATGGCTGAAAACAACATAGAATAGCTTGTAGAGACGCGCCATAGTGGTACAAAGTGGAAAAAAGGCAAAAAAGGCCAAAAAACTCAAAAAGCATGTCAAAAAAATGGCCAAAAAGCAATAAGTATAGTATGGCGTAAAAAAAAATTTCACCGCTCCTAAAAATGGCAAAAAACCTAAATATGTAGCTCAAAAATTGAAATAGTATAGTACAAAGGCGAAAAAAAAAGTCAAAATTTGGAAAAAAGGCAATAGTATAGTATGGCGAAAAAAGTCAAATTGAACCGCAACCTAAAATGGCTGAAAATGACATAGAATAGCTTGTAGAAAAACGTCATGGTAATGCAAAGTAGAATAAAGGCCAAAAAAGCCCCAAAAACCTCATATTTTAGCATATCAAAAAAATGGACAAAAAGGCAATAGTATAGTATGGCGAAAAAAGTCAAAATTTTGACCGCTCCTAAAAATGGCTGAAAATGACATAGAATAGCTTGTAGAAACACGTCATGGTATGCAAAGTGGAAGGAATGAGGCCAAAAAAAGCCCCAAAACCTCATATTTTAGCATGTCAAAAAAAATGGACAAAAGGCAATAGTATAGTATGGCGAAAAAAGTCAAAATTTGACCGCTCCTAAAAATGGCTGAAAACACATAGAATAGCTTGTAGAAACACGTCATGGTATGCAAAGTGGAATAAAGGCCAAAAAAAAGCCCAAAAAACTCATATTTTAGTGCATGTCCAAAAAAATGGACAAAAAGGCAATAGTATAGTATGGCGAAAAAAGTCAAAATTTGACCGCTCCTAAAAATGGCTGAAAACCACATAGAATAGCTTGTAGAGACGCGTCATGGTATGCAAAGTGGAATAAAGGCCCAAAAAAGCCCAAAAACCTCATATTTTAGCATGTCAAAAAATGGCCAAAAAGGCAATAGTATAGTATGGCGAAAAAAGTCAAAATTTGACCGCTCCTAAAAATGGCTGAAAACGACATAGAATAGCTTGTAGAGACGCGTCATGGTATGCAAAGTGGGAATGAAAGGCCAAAAAAGCCCAAAAACCTCAAATTTTAGCATGTCCAAAAATGGCCAAAAAGGCAATAGTATAGTATGGCGAAAAAAGTCAAAATTTGACCGCTCCTAAAAATGGCTGAAAACCACATAGAATAGCTTGTAGAGACACGTCATGGTATGCAAAGTGGAATGAAAAGGTTAAAAAAAAATCAATAAACCTCATATTTTAGCATGTCCAAAAATTGGCCAAAAAGGCAATAGTATAGTATGGCGAAAAAAGTCAAAATTTGACCGCTCCTAAAAATGGCTGAAAACGACATAGAATAGCTTGTAGAAACGCGTCATGGTATGCAAAGTGGAAATAAAGGCCAAAAAAAAGCCCAAAAACCTCATATTTTAGCATGTCCAAAAACTGGCCAAAAAGGCAATAGTATAGTATGGCGAAAAAAGTCAAAATTTGACCGCTCCTAAAAATGGCTGAAAACCACATAGAATAGCTTGTAGAGAAACGCGTCATGGTATGCAAAGTGGAATAAAGGCCAAAAAAGGCCAAAAAACCTCATATTTTAGCATGTCAAAAAAATGGCCAAAAAGGCAATAGTATAGTATGGCGAAAAAAGTCAAAATTGACCGCTCCTAAAAATGGCTGAAAACCACATAGAATAGCTTGTAGAAACACGTCATGGTATGCAAAGTAGGAAATAAAGGCCAAAAAAAGCCCAAAAACTCAAATTTTAGCATGTATCCAAAAATCGGCCAAAAAGGCAATAGTATAGTATGGCGAAAAAAGTCAAATTTGACCGCTCCTAAAAATGGCTGAAAACAACATAGAATAGCTTGTAGAGACACGTGTCATGGTATGCAAAGTGGGAATAAAGGCCAAAAAAGCCAAAAACCTCATATTTTAGCATGTCAAAAAAATGGCCAAAAAGGCAATAGTATAGTATGGCGAAAAAAGTCAAAATTTGACCGCTCCTAAAAATGGCTGAAAACGACATAGAATAGCTTGTAGAGACGCGTCATGGTATGCAAAGTGGGAATAAAGGCCAAAAAAACCAAAAACCTCATATTTTAGCATGTCCAAAAATGGCCAAAAAGGCAATAGTATAGTATGGCGAAAAAAGTCAAAATTTGACCGCTCCTAAAAATGGCTGAAAACCACATAGAATAGCTTGTAGAGACACGTCATGGTATGCAAAGTGGGAATAAAGGCCAAAAAAATCAATAAACCTCATATTTTAGCATGTCAAAAAAAAAATGGCCAAAAAGGCAATAGTATAGTATGGCGAAAAAAAGTCAAAATTTGACCGCTCCTAAAAATGGCTGAAAACGACATAGAATAGCTTGTAGAAACGCGTCATGGTATGCAAAGTGGGAATGAGGGCCAAAAAAAGCCCAAAAACCTCATATTTAGCATGTCCAAAAATTGGCCAAAAAGGCAATAGTATAGTATGGCGAAAAAAGTCAAAATTTGACCGCTCCTAAAAATGGCTGAAAACGACATAGAATAGCTTGTAGAAACACGTCATGGTATGCAAAGTGAGAATAAAGGCCAAAAAAAGCCCAAAACCTCATATTTTAGCATGACAAAAAAAAATGGCCAAAAAGGCAATAGTATAGTATGGCGAAAAAAGTCAAAATTTCACCGCTCCTAAAAATGGCTGAAAACGACATAGAATAGCTTGTAGAAACACGTCATGGTATGCAAAGTAGGAATGAGAGCCAAAAAAAGCCCAAAACCTCATATTTTAGCATGTTCAAAATTTAAACAAAAAGGCAATAGTATAGTATGGCGAAAAAAATTCAAAATTTGACCGTTCCCAAAAATGGCTGAAAATGACATAGGATAGCTTGTAGAGACGCGTCATGGTATGCAAAGTAGGAATGAGGGTTAAAAAAAAGCCCAAAAACCTCATATTTTAGCATGACAAAAAAATGGCCAAAAAGGCAATAGTATAGTATGGCGAAAAAAGTCAAGCTTTCACTGCTCCTAAAAATGGCTGAAAACGACATAGAATAGCTTGTAGAAACACGTCATGGTATGCAAAGTAGAAATGAGGGTTAAAAAAAAGCACAAAAACCTCATATTTTAGCATGTCCAAAACTTGGCCAAAAAGGCAATAGTATAGTATGGCGAAAAAAGTCAAAATTTGACCGCTCCTAAAAATGGCTGAAAACCACATAGAATTCCTTGTAGAGACACGTCATGATATGCAAAGTAGGAATAAAGGCCAAAAAAGCCCCAAAACCTCATATTTTAGCATGTCCAAAAATTGGCCAAAAAGGCAATACTATAGTATGGCGAAAAAAGTCAAAATTGCACCGCTCCTAAAAATGGCTGAAAACGACATAGAATAGCTTGTAGAAACACGTCATGGTATGCAGAATAGGAATGAGAGCCAAAAAAAAGACCCAAAATCTAATATTTTAGCATATCCAAAAATTGGCCAAAAAGGCAATAGTATAGTATGGCGAAAAAATTCAAAATTTCACCGCTCCTAAAAATGGCTGAAAATGACATAGAATAGCTTGTAGAGACCTGTCATGGTATGCAAAGTGGGAATGAAAGCCAAGAAAATCAATAAACCTCATATTTTAGCATGTCCAAAAATTGGC
>NW_024695348.1:0-839 GCF_008729295.1 Plectropomus leopardus | reverse complement strand
GTGAGTGTGTGTTCAGTGAGTGTGTGTTCAGTGAGTGTGTGTTCAGTGAGTGTGTGTGTGGTTATTTCCCCGGTGTAAACTCACCTGTAGTTGGGGCGTCTGCTGCTGCGTCTGATAAACAGTCGTCGGCTGTGTTTTGCGGGGAAACGTGTTTCCCGCCTGCAGCTCTGCTGTCTGTCTGCTTTTATTGTTCAGAAACTCATAAAGCTGTCGGCGGTTTATTCTCGCTGAGCGTGTGATCGGAGCGGGCGTGTCGGAGTTTGCTGGTGATACTTGCGGAGGTGTTGCGGATCTGATATTGATCCACCTGCTCGCCGTCCGCCTCTGTCATTTAACCCTCTATTTAACCCTGCGTGTGCCGCTCTCTGTTGCAGATCTGTCGGAGAAGAAGAGCGACCTGAGGGTCTGCGATGACTCCACCTGCAGGTTCGGAGGCGTCTGCAGAGACGACGGAGCTCAGCTCAAATGTGTCTGCCAGTTCCAGGTAAGAAAACATGAAATAAGCTTTTTTTCTAAAGTCCGTATTTTTTACAGACGCAAACGTGTGCACGCACATCCAAACCCACAGCAGGTGCTGACCTGTAACTGAGTGAATGTTAAAAAGGCAGAAAATGAGCGGCACGCTGCAGGGCTCCGGTTTTTGCTCATTTAATGCACCAAAGTGACGTTTCGAGCAACACATGTGACCAAACACGTGAACAATATGTTTCAAAATACACGTCCATAAATAAATTCAAACCAATAAATATATATATATAATCACTCACACAAAATACGTGTAAATATATTTATAAATATTCATGTAGTACCCGGTCCTTAGTTCAGTCAGTATCTGATGA
>NW_024695347.1:0-692 GCF_008729295.1 Plectropomus leopardus | reverse complement strand
TACGATGACAGGTATGCCCATGTGCCCCAAACCCACAGAAACATGGCTGTTCGTAGACATCACACACACACACACACACACACACACACACACACACACACACACACACGCACACACACAGTAGCTCATCACCTCGTGCTGTTAAGCTCATGAGGATAGTCTATTGTTTGATCATGTCACTAAATTAATTCCCCCATCCAGTGATCCAGTTTTTCCTTAGTATGACATTTCAGGACATGTCTAAATCTTTGCATGCAAAGAAAGTATTTTGATCATAATCATTATAATCATCAGTCATAATTGCATGCATACACCTTCTTTCTCCTGTCATCTTATTGGCTAGGAGTCTCAGAGCTCTGCAGGTGATGCATTTCCTTTCCAAAGTGATGATGTATTTCCTGTCTGAGTCTTGCGCCTTGGGAGCCTTTTTGTACTGTTGTTCATTCTGTCTATGTATGTGTGTGTCTTTCTGTGCAAAAGATGGCTTTCTCTATTTGTGTGTGCGCATGCATGCATGTGCTTGTCTGCTCCATTCCCAGAGAAGACTCATTTCCCCAGCAGGCCCTGTCAGGCTGTTTCTGGGCGCACTCAGTTCACAGCTGGAGGCTACTGCTGTCACCTGCTTACCTAACATCTCTCCTCTCCTCCCCTCTCCTCCCCTCCCCTCTCCTCTCCTCTCCTCTCCTCTCCTC
>NW_024695346.1:0-649 GCF_008729295.1 Plectropomus leopardus | reverse complement strand
CAACATATCTCTGCAGGCTGTGTGTGTGTGTGTGTGTGTGTGTGTGTTACCTGATATTTAAATCCGTGTGTTGTTGCTAAACAACATGTCAGAGTGTTTCTGTGGTGATACTGTCATCATCACAGACAGACAGAGAGAGAGACAGACAGAGAGACACATCAAATCAGAGACAGAGACAGTTTAAAGAGGGGACGGCTCTGAATGGGACACACCATGTCTTTTGAGGTGAACTCATGTGGCTGATATCTGATGTGGATCCATTTTTCTCCTCCTGATGTGGGAGCTGATCAGCTGATCAGGTCTGTGCTGCACTGATTGATCATTAGACTCTGAAGGAGACACGAGTCTCAACACGTCGCTCTGTCTGTCAAATTCATGCATTCATTCTGCAGAATTATGAAAACGCTTCAGCTGAGGTGAATCTTTTCATCTTCTTCACGTTTTCACTAAAATCCATCGGTCTGATCTCAGCGGGAATCAGCGTCGGCTGATTCTGGTATCAAAGCTGATATCTGCCGATGACACGCTGATATTGTCCTGCATCGCTCTCATGTCGCTCACAACCAACGCATCCCAAATATCTGTGCTGCAGAGCAAAAGTTGTGACATCACTTCCTGCCTGTTATTCATTTTTCCATCTTCCGTCTTG
>NW_024695344.1:0-508 GCF_008729295.1 Plectropomus leopardus | reverse complement strand
AGTTTGAATGGGTTTCAATGGAGCATTTTTGGACCTGAACAGTCTGATAATGAACGTTTCTAATAATGTTCCTGTGAGGTTAAATGCTGACATAGACGTAACATCTGAACTGCAAAACTCTGAGGATGTTTTGGTGATGTTGACAGGTGACAGTTTAGAGAACGTTCTTTTTATAAAACGTTCCCACAATGTTACATGAGAACAAAGGAAGAACATTTTCAAAGCAACATTCAGGACATTATTGAGGACAGAGATAGAAAACTGTTTTTTAATGACACTGTAATGTGATATGTTAACAATAAAATAACATTTTTAACTTTTTTTGATGTTAATAGAGAATGTTACACGAACTTTAAGAAGAACGTTCCAGAAGAACCAAAAATTGAAAAATTGCTCACTGGGAGATTCATCTGAAGCACAGAAACACTTTTAACAACACACACACACACACACACACACACACACACACACACACACACATTCGCTCACACACACACACACACACACA
>NW_024695343.1:0-792 GCF_008729295.1 Plectropomus leopardus | reverse complement strand
GCTTCGTGCTCTGTTGCTGTCGCTTCGTGCTCTGTTGCTGTTGCTTCGTGCTCTGTTGCTGTTGCTTCGTGCTCTGTTGCTGTTGCTCAGTACTCTGTTGCTATCGCCTCGTGCTCTGTTGCTCAGTACTCTGTTGCTTTCGCTTCGTGTTCTGTTGCTGTTGCTTCGTGCTCTGTTGCTGTCGCCTCGTGCTCTGTTGCTGTCGCCTCGTGCTCTGTTACTGTTGCCTCGTGCTCTGCCGTTGCCATGGCGCTGCACTCTGGCGGCTCAGGTGTCCTCGCTGGTCACGTGACCCTGGTCGTGTGCTGTGTGTTTCCAGGCAGAGGCGGCGAGGGAAAGCAAACAGAGTCCCATGGTTCAGAGGAACAGCTCCTTCGCCACCTCGCACGAAGTCTGGAAATACATCTGTGAGCTGGGAATCAGCAAGGTGACGCCCTCACGGCCCCGCCCCCTCTGTGACCTCACACACCGTCGACTCTGACCTGTTGACCTGTTGACCCGCATGTTTTAGCTCATGTCTCTCTGTGACTTGGGTCTCTCTGTGACTCGGGTCTTTGGGACCAGGTGCTGTAAACTGACAGGTGTCCTCCTGCAGGTGGATCTGTCCATGGAAGACATCGAGACCATCCTCAACACGCTCATCTACGACGGGAAGGTCGAGATGACCATCATCGCCGCCAAGGAGGGAACCGTGGGCAGCGTGGACGGACAGATGAAACTTTACCGCGGCGTCAACGCGGTCATCCAGCCCACCGGCCTGGTCAGGACGCCCTGCGGTCTCTGCCCGGTAAC
>NW_024695342.1:0-982 GCF_008729295.1 Plectropomus leopardus | reverse complement strand
AAGGACCAGAGAATTGAAATAGGATGAAGGTTATTGATGCGTTCACCAAACAACAACTGAAATTATCTCCTGAGTTCAATCTCGGGATAGAGAAAGTACACAGATCATGTCAGAAAAAAAAAACAGCAAACTCGACAGATTCGCTGGGATCAATTATGATCAGATTTTCAAGCTTCAGGATTAAAGAAAGCATTCTAAACAGAGCCTGGAAAATGAAGAGCCGATATGTGGGAAAACTCAATGAAGTAAATCACTAAAATCTTTGGCACCTTTATCAACAAAAACCACACACACACACGCATGCACACACGCACGCACGCACGCACGCACGCACGCACGCACGCACGCACGCACACACACACACGACTGCTTCAGCCCAACCAATAGCTGCATTCCATATTGGGAACTGCAGCTGCCTTTATAAAGCACATGCTCTCACATGCAGTTTGCACATAAGTAGGACATACTACTTTTACAGAACCCTGAACTTTGACCCTCTGGCTCATATCCATTACTCTGTAGATGGATATGAACAGTTCGCAAGGTCGGAGGTCAACCCAGAGAGCACTGTATGTTACTTTGCAGTGCATTTTTAACTTCAAAGTAATAACATCACAGATTTTATCATATTATAAACACCACAGTAAAATTACATTTACATTTATCTGTCATTGTTAATTTTCAGAATTGTGTCCTTTTGTCATTGGATATCTTTATTAGTATTTATTTCACTTTAACAATAAATATTCATTTCTTTACTATTCAACTGGTCATCAATGGCGACTGGAAGCAGTAGAACATTAAAACAATGTTTACATGAGAGAAGGGAAGTGCTCAAATGATATTAAAACACACCCTCAAGTATAATATTGCAATTTTGCAAATATCACCAGAAAAATAAAAATGTATTCATGTTTTGGGGCAATGACCTGTCAAAATAGTTCTGGAAAACAGTCTGTCACATCAGTAAATTATAAATAAT
>NW_024695341.1:0-723 GCF_008729295.1 Plectropomus leopardus | reverse complement strand
AAAAGCCCTATTTCCACAAAACCTTGTATCTCAGTATTTGTCAACTACAATATTTCATGTGTCATACTTCCTCTGATTATTTACTTCTGTTTTATTCTCTTTTTTTCAGAATGTTAACAGAAGTTTTTAGATGGCCTGGGTCAAGTTATGACAACAGTAAATATTGATTAAAACATTTTCGTTAAGATTAATTTTTGGGGGCTTTTTACCTTTGACTGACAGCAGTAGAGGTGGAGAGAGGGGATGACATGCAGCAAAGGCTGGAATCAAACCTGCGGCGGGGCGTCCACTCTACCAGGTGAGCTACAGGGCGCCCCAACAAAAACGTTTTTGTCAACACCAGGCCCCCTTTAATCCCTAAACCTGAATACCAAAGACCATCTTAAATCAACATTTCTGAAATTCAGCTGCTGCAATACGATGATCAACCCACCACGATGTGACCGACTGATGCCGTCACTTTATTTTGAAGGCTGACAGGAAGCATCAGTCTACCTCAGGCGGCCCCTGGCTCGCTGACCGACACGGTGGGAGGCCGTGTTCAGCAGTAAACTGTCGCCGCGAGGAGCCGCCGTGAAGCAGCAGGAGCTCGGCTTTAAAAAGAGGCCGAGAACAAGAACCCACAGCGCTCGGCTCCTCTGATCCTCTCAGGTGAACTCACGCTGAATATAAAACTACAACTCCCAGCTGCACACACTCACGCTGAATATAAAACTACAACTC
>NW_024695340.1:0-686 GCF_008729295.1 Plectropomus leopardus | reverse complement strand
AGGGGGCAAAGACAGCAGCTGTAGCTTACTATTCTTCAGTCCTGCTGATACTGACTAAACAATGGCTGCCTGTGTGTGTCACTGTGTGTATTATGTGCAGTCTGAGTGTGACGAAGGGTCAAAAGGTTAAGTGTCTGGGCCTCAGTCTGACCCTGTGAGTTTTTACAGGCCAAGCACATGGCTTATTACTATGATTATGGAGAGGAAACAGCTGGAGGAAGAAGCAGCAGAGTGTGTACCTGCAAGCTGTGCAGCTATGCAAACTAAGGACTCCACTTCATGTTTCATTAGCCTTTGTCTAACATGGTCACCACACACACATCATACACACACACATAATCTTACCTGACAAAAAGGCAACTTTTTCTTTGAGGATGGGAAGTACCTCCATTGCTCTCATCTCCTCATTTCGCCTAAAACCTGGATGGAGAGAGAAAAGAAGACAATAAGGTTTGAGTGGAGACGATTGAAAACCAGCCCCTTTCCTCCCTGTTTTTTCACCACTCGGTCAGCCTTGACTTTTTTTTTCCTTGAGGGCAGATTATTTGGGACAGAGCAGATTTTGTCCACTTGTAATCTGGAGATCTGCAGCTTTTAAACACAGGGGATTGAGTCCAATTTGGGATTGCATGCATCATGAGGAAAAAGTCAGTAAATTTCACTCACACACCCAAACATGCACGAAC
>NW_024695339.1:0-939 GCF_008729295.1 Plectropomus leopardus | reverse complement strand
AATCCTTCTCTTTGTAGGTAAGAGTTTGTCTATGTACTTTGATGAAGAAGTAGGACCAACTCCCATTCTTTTATCATTTAATTTGAATGATTTAGGTAAAAGCATGTTTTATTCCCTTTTTGTGATGGAGCCCTGTTGCCATCTAAGTGACCTTAATTATCATTAATCTCGTAACCCACTTTATATTACATCTTATTTAGCATTCATTGTATAATGTTAAAAAGTATTCCTATATCTAAGTAATCACCAAGTTTGTTAGGATCCATGGTACAATGTTATGTTATGTGTGGTCATTTAACAGAATTGAGCAAAGGATCTTCAGAATCATGTGTTACGTTATAAATTACCTTTAGGTCTCCTAACATGTATTTGAAGTTACTGTGATGAGACTATAGCGGTGATAAGATACGTGAATTTATACACCACGGGTTAGATCGCGTAATTCATCATAAAGTACAGAGACACAAATGTCTCCTAAAGTACATTAGGTCTAGAAACTAATGTCAGATGTGCGATCTCGGTGCAAAAGTTCGCTAACTCCGCCTTCCATCCGCACCCCCAAATTGAAAGATAAAAACTGAGTGAGCTCAGCTTCAAGGTCTCTTCTCAACTTCTCCTTCTCTCTTCTGAAGTTTTTCTTCAAGCCTCTTCAGGCTTCTTTTCGCTCCTTTTTACTGCGGCGCGTCTCGTGCATCCGCGCTCGCAACTTTTTCTTTCTCTTCAATTTTATAAGCGGAGCCGCAACAGCTCACCAGAGCTTTGCTGAACTTTAAATTTTGAAGCCATTTTCTTTTGAAATCTCTTTGACGCTTTTCTTTATACCAGTTTTTGGTCAGTAAAGACACTTTTGTAATTCGTTTTAAGTAAAATCAAATTAATAATTTAAAGTGACTCCCTCAGACCAATGGGACTACTTTTGATTATTTCTGCGAGTTTTAA
>NW_024695338.1:0-1273 GCF_008729295.1 Plectropomus leopardus | reverse complement strand
AATACTCCTACAGCACAAAATACTCAAGACACTCAACCAGTGATACTCAACTGATAGGGGCCCTGGTGGCCCCCAAACATTTTCTAACACACAATAAAAATAAAGTGATTGACACTGTGAATTGTTTTTGTTCTTTTAGTGTCCATAATGTGTCAGAGTGAATAAAAAGACACCAAAATAGAGCTTGTTGATCAAAAAAAAGAGCCAGAGGAGGATCCCCCACACCCCCGACAGAGGACACAGATAAGACACTAATGTCCTAAAATACTAGAAACGTCCTAAATCTGATGTATTTGTTTTTGCACTTCCACATTTAATCATTAGGGCCTGCTTTATTATCATAAACACAAATATTATACATTAATATTATTTTCTGCTTTCATTGAGTTTATTTTTTCAACCAACATCAGTCCTAATCATAAATATCAGATACTCTTTAATTTTCAGAATTTTAACCCTTTAAATTCCAGTTTTTTGTGATGACACCATTATGTTTTTAGATGTAAAAAAACAAACATGAATAATAAATTAAGTGCAATAAAAATGTTTTGTCCCTAAAAATTGTTGAATATTCGGCATAAATAAACGTTGTCTTAATATTGATCAAAATAATCGTGATTTTCATTTTGGCCTAGGGCTGGGCGATAAAACGATAACGATATCAATCATGAAATTACTTTTTCTCGATTGAAATATGAGATGTAGTCGTTAGAATGTCGATATGTAACGTCATGTCTGACAGCCGCTCTGACTGGAGCAGTTTTACAAACACTCTCGCTCCTGCAAGGTTTTCCAATAAAACACCTGTCACTGCGCACGACCAATACACACAGAGGTGGCTATTAATAGCGTCTATACCACTGATTCATCAGTGGCACCTGTAAGCCAGGCATCACCAACTGGTGGAACTGATCCGGACCAAAACTATGTCCTATCGGGACCCGTGGCCAAGTGACAAAATGTAAGAATGAGAACAGTTTTTTAATTTGCTAGGCAATTAATTGAAAAATAATTGAAACCGACATTCAAAACCTCTAACCGACAAAACCTTTCACATGTTGGGTATTTCGGTTATTTTTAAGTTAATTCATTTAAGTTAAGTCATTTTAAGTCTGTTAACTCTTTTCCCACAGGGGCTACAAACTCCCACGCATCAGCCTTGCGTGTCACGCTTTTGGGCTCTGTCTCACATTCTCATGACACTCAGGAAAATCTCACGCCAAAACACAGTAAGGACAGAAGTGTTGAACAATCATGTAAAAAGTGAAGGACT
>NW_024695337.1:0-442 GCF_008729295.1 Plectropomus leopardus | reverse complement strand
TACATCTGGATGGTGAGCAGAGAGGAGCCGGGTGGAACATGGACCATGGAGGCAACCGAGGGGCCGGCGGCCGGTTGCGCTGCCGAAGTCGGCGTCTCCGGCACGGATGCAGCAAAGAAGTTGTCGGCGTCGGACCCTGAGGACGCCTGCACGGCCAGATGGAGACGGCTATCATCCGATGGGGACAGAGAGACAGAATCCATAATAGGGGCGAGTGAGCGAACCGCAGCCGACTGAGAGCGAAACGCTAGGTGGTGTGTCGGTACGCACTCGTGCAGAATAACGAGAACGAAAGGGGGGGATCGGGTTAGGAGGGTATTTAAGCCGGAAGAGGCGCGGTTGAGGTGCGGTAGAGGTGTGGTCCTGCTCCTGAAACTCTGCTATAAGCTTCACTTCATCCTGCAGCAAATTCTGCTCTCTGAGCAGCAGGAAGAAAATGAGC
>NW_024695336.1:0-627 GCF_008729295.1 Plectropomus leopardus | reverse complement strand
TGAAAACGTACCCTCTGTCACTGTCTGGGAAAGGGCCACACGTGAAATACCGGCAGGGTGTGTCTGAAGAATCTGAGCGGAAACTTTACACATACTGGAGGAGGAAGCAGTTTGAAAAGCGTGTTGAACATGCCCGCTGTAAGTAGTTTTCTTACCATATTTCACATTATTTTCAAGCAAAAATGATTGCACTATTCAAGCACTGAATCTTAGACAGAAGAAGGTTGAGCCAGGTGAGGTCAGCTGACGCGGGTCACCCTCTATTGATTGCCCAAGTGAAACCAGACAGGGGCGGTTCAGCTTGGCGCAATCACTCAAGTTGGAAACAGCTGTGACTGTGTTCAGGTACCTAAAAGGGCACAGACTGCGCTTGAGCGTCAGCCCACACAGGGTAAAGACCTGTGAGTCTACCTGCGCGAGTCCACCGACTACCGCTGCCGCCTGTCTGTTTTCAGTCTAACGCACAATGTGTCTCTCACGCATCCCGGTCATTGTTGGCAACCAGAAAAGACGCACAGTCTGCCGTACACGCAATCCTTAAAACTTGTCCGCTCTCCCAGAAAGTGGTCCCACCCACACTCAGTTACCTTTGGTCTTTGGAACTGTCAGTCCACAACAAGACAGAAT
>NW_024695335.1:0-698 GCF_008729295.1 Plectropomus leopardus | reverse complement strand
AGGACATGTCAAAATTTGAGATTTTTGCCATACTATAGTATGCGATTTTTGGCCAAATTTTCAACATGCTATATTATGAGTTTTTGGCCTTTTATGGCCCCTTTTTTCAACATGCTATGGTATGGCACATCTGTCTGAGCTGTATTAAGTGGTTTTCAGCCATTTTAAGGACATGTCAAAATTTGAGAGTTTTGCCATACTATAGTATGCGATCTTTGGCAATTTTTTCAACATGCCATACCATGACTCTTTGGCCAAAAAAAACAATTAAAATGTCATAGCATAGTTTTATCCAAAGATAAAAAAAGGCATATGTCACAGCATATTATATCGTCCAAAAATTACAAAAAATGGCATAGTATTGTCGTCCATGATTCATAAAAAAAACATCATAGTTTATCATACCATCTAAATGACATACAGTAGTACATTTTTCATGACTACATAGTATACTCTGGCTTCTCTTTGCTATTTTTGTATTGTATTTCTTTTTAATGGTATGGCTATTTTATTTTATTTTGGATGTATTACGCAATGAGCTTTACTGTTATTTTACTGACATCTTTGACATTCTCCATTATGACTTTTTGTGATGTTTTTAAAATACTTTTAAGCCTGGTATAATACTATTATGCCAAATATTTTTGCTGAATTTTTATTATATTATTTAATTTTTTTATTATTTATTTTATGCCACA
>NW_024695334.1:0-710 GCF_008729295.1 Plectropomus leopardus | reverse complement strand
CAGGGGGTCCGAAACCCCATATTCCCGGAGGGCCCCCCACAGGACTCACTGAGGGACACGGTCGAATGCCTTCTCCAAGTCCACAAAGCACATGTAGACTGGTTGGGCAAACTCCCATGCACCCTCAAGGATCCTGCCAAGGGTCCAGAGCTGGTCCACAGTTCCACGACTGGGGCGAAAACCGCATTGCTCCTCCTGAATCCGGGGTACGACTGTACGGGGGACCCTCCTCTCTATTACCCCTGAATAGACCTTACCGGGGAGGCTGAGGAGTGTGATCCCCCTGTAGTTGGAACACACCCTCCGGTCCCCCTTCTTAAAAAGAGGGACCATCACCTTGGTCTGCCAGTCCAGAGGCACTGCCCCCGATGTCCACGCAATTTTGCAGAGTCGTGTCAACCACAACAGCCCCACAACATCCAGGGCCCTAAGGAACTCCGGGCGGACCTCATCAACCCCTGGGGCCCTGCCACCGAGGAGCTTTTTGACCACCTCGGCAACCTCAGCCCCAGAGATGGAGGAGCCCATCCCCGAGTCCCCAGGCCCTGGATTGAGGAGGCCTTCAAAGTATTCCTTCCACCGACCCACAATGTCCCGAGTCAACGTCAGCAGTGCCCTGTCAACACCATACACAGTGTTGAGAGAGCACTGCTTCTCCCTCCTGAGACACCGGAGGGTGGTCTAGAACCTCTTCGAAGCCGTCCGGAAGT
>NW_024695333.1:0-482 GCF_008729295.1 Plectropomus leopardus | reverse complement strand
GTGTGTGTGTGTGTGTGTGTGTGTGTGTGTGGGGGGGGGGGGGGGTAAGAGTCGTTGCCAGGCTTACTCACTGCACTCTGACTAAGGTTTTCTTTCAAATTGCTGACACACATCATGTGGAATGGACACGGAGGAGTCTTTCCTACATGACTCGATAAACTTTAAACCAAATATTTCCCAAACTCACTCATGACATTTGTTTAAACTGCTGGAAGCTAACGAAGGATTACAAACCCCATTTCAGCTCGCGCTCGCACCCACACAAGTGAGACTAATAAATGTTTGCAGATCATTTGATACCATGATCTGTATCTGACCGCTGTGACCTTTAGATACAGAGTTTGTAAGTTCTCTGAGTGGCTACGTGTGATGTCCTCAGACATTTCAAATGTATGCAGGTTGGGTGACAGATGCTATATTTTTTAGGGCCAATACTGATATTGATTCTTAAGAATTTGAAAAAAAAGGATGGCCAAAAAAAT
>NW_024695331.1:0-883 GCF_008729295.1 Plectropomus leopardus | reverse complement strand
ATATTCCGGTCAAATTTTGCATACTGTACCTCTGCAACTGCAGTCACTCCGCACTTTACACTTGTATATATGTATATATGTATAGTCTCTTAGTTTTTAGTTTTTTAGCGTATTCCTTTTATATTCTATTAATATTGTTTGCTCTTTATTCTCTTTGTTCTTACTGTATGGCGCTGCTACACCCCAATTTCTCAGTTTTGAGATCAATAAAGTATATCTGTCTATCTATCTATCTATCTATCTATCTATCTATGTTGATTGGTTCGTCATTGCACCACAGTCTCGCAGCGTAGAGCGTACTCTGGGCACAGATGGAGCAGTAGAACACCAGCCGCAGTGAAAGTTAAACTAAATCATTATCTGAGCTTTTTCTCTAAAAGTCTGCATTCCCTCTGCTCACCTCTGCAACAGCTCCTCCTTTCATCCATTGATCTGATCTGATCCGATTAGCTCTGACTTGATTGACAGATCAGTTATCTACTCCATGATCCAAACTTTGTCTTGCTCTATATTTGGTTAGGTTAGGTTTACCCTGTATTTACATGGCCAGACACATTGCTTCATCTTTGTCCTCAAAGCCTTCTCTCATGATAAAAATACACACATTAAGAAAACTATTAGTAACAAATTAAACGCAGTACTACTAATTAACATTTGATTGTGTTTTTAGCTGGGTTTTTTTCTTATAATACTATACTATAATATAATACAAGTGCTAATCAGCTCCAGCCTGCAATACAAAAACAATGGTGCTCCTTGATTTCTATGTGATCTACATGTTCATCAGTTAGTGAGGACATGAAGCTTTGGCCTTCATCTCCTCTGAATGAATAAAAATTAAATCATTTGTTAGGGTTTTAATTTTACTGTGAATATTTAAAAG
>NW_024695330.1:0-248 GCF_008729295.1 Plectropomus leopardus | reverse complement strand
CTCCTGACGGCTCCACAGCTCCTCCTGCTCCTCTTTAATGTGTGGAGACTCTGGGTCCTCCTGGTCCACACTGAAGCTCCAGTCCTGCTGCTCAGGAGGAAGCTCTCCTTTAACCACCAACAGCTGCTGGACGTCTGTGGAGAATAAAGAAAGAAACACAGAGATTAAAAAAAAGTTACTCCATGTTTACACCAAAGCCACATATATTAGGGATCGACCAATTATCGGCTTGGCCGATAATATCGTCC
>NW_024695329.1:0-541 GCF_008729295.1 Plectropomus leopardus | reverse complement strand
AAATTTGAAATTTTTTGCCATAGTATAGTATGCGATTTTTTTTGCCATTTTTCAACATGCTTAATTATGTCATTTTTGGCCTTTTTAGGCCTTTGTTTTGACTTTGTACATTATAACCTGTTCCTGCAAACCAGAATATGTCGTTTTCAGCCATGTTTGAGAGGGGTGAAAATTTGAAATTTCTGCCATAGAATATTATGCGATCTTTTGCCATTTTTCAACATGCTAAATTATTTGATTTTTGGACTTTTTTGGAGTTTGTTTCCACTTTGTACACTATAACTTGTCTCTACAAGCTAGAATATGTCATTTTCAGCCATTTTTGGGTGGGGTCAAAATTTTGAAATTTTTGCCATAGTATAGTATGCGATTTTTTGCCATTTATTCAATATGTTAAATTATGTCATTTTTGGCCTTTTTAGGCCTTTGTTTTGACTTTTCACATTGTAACGTGTCCCTACAAGCCAGAATATGTCGTTTTCAACAATTTTTGAGAGGGGTCAAAATTTGAAATTTTTACCATAGTATAGTATGCGATTTT
>NW_024695328.1:0-365 GCF_008729295.1 Plectropomus leopardus | reverse complement strand
TTTATTTTTAGTTTATTTTTTTATTTATTTATTTTTTTATTCATAGGTTGATGAAGAAATCATTTTTTATCCTTCATAATAAAGCGCAGAGGCATTTCTCATCATGTGTCGTCATGTGTTCTCCCTCTGAAGTCTCAGGTGTCTCCGTCCACCTGTCCCACCTGCTGTCAGCAAGCCGTTCCTCCACACCTGCCCCTCATCCCCTCGTCACCGTCACACTCTCACCTGGACGGCTCCCTCAGGCTGCGCTGGTCGCTCTCTGCTCACCTGTCGCCGACACCTGCACCTCCGTTCACACCTGCTGCCACTCCACCACCTGCCGTCCTCTCCTGACTGTGAGTCTCTGCCTGCTCACCGTGTGTGTG
>NW_024695327.1:0-2184 GCF_008729295.1 Plectropomus leopardus | reverse complement strand
ATTAATTATAGCATAGTTAAATCTTAAAGAAATATTAAGTTGTTTCAGTTTTCTCCACATATTAGCAGTGCCCTATAAAACAGCTGTGTTCAGTATCCCAGGCTGCCGTTTGGGTGGGCTGCTTTTCCACTGACCTGCCATTAACTGATGCACATAATTATGATTTTATTACAACCCTGATCAACACACTCACATTGCCAGCTCTGCCTATCACGTTTACATCGGGCCCACTCACGAAAATCAAATTCCTGCCCACGAATTTCTTTCTGCTGCCAGGTCTGCATGGAGACGAGTATTAAAAAGTAAAACTAACTGAAAAATTGTATTAAAGGCAAAGGCATCATTCGGGTCAAAACTCAGCACTGATCCAAACTTTTGTGGTAAAACATCAGAGCAACCTCGAAACATTTGGCAGGTGCAGTGGATGATAAACTCGGCGCCTAATGTTCAGGTTCCCCTGAACACGGCGGTTAACCTTCAGCTGCTCATTTGCTAACAGTAAAACACTGTAGCTGCCAGATACACCATAAATATGGATAAATGTGAAACAGGGTGTTCCTGAAAATGAGCATGTGCACTCAGTGAACTGTGGATGGATAAAGATTAATTCACAGACAAGATATTTTGGATGCACTGAGTAACAGTTTCACCATCTACTGCAGGGATACTCAATGTGCTTTGCTTACTTTTTGCAAAATGATAGGAGGCCAAAGGCAGCAGCTTCATACGTGTTTCTCGGATCTTAGGATGTTTGTAGGGTTTTAGGTTGTTGCTTGACTTTTGACTATTTAATGGATTTTCGGACATTTCTTTGATTTTCGGACATTTCTTTGATTTGAGGACATTTCTTTGATTTGAGGACATTTCTAGGCCCTCCTCGAAATGAAGCTCCTTTCTAGGACTTGAGGATGTTTCCAAAACTAGGACATTCCTATGATTTAGGACATATCTGGAATTTTAAGACATTTCTAAATTTCTAGGATATTAGGACATTTATCAGATGTTAGAACATTTTAAGGATGTTGGGACTTTTCTTGAATTGTAGGACATTTCTTGGATTGTCAGATGTTTCTAGATTGTAGTGCCTTTCTAGGATTTCAAAGCATTTTGGAGATTTTAGGAAATTTCCAGGACTTTAGGATGTTTCTATAGAATTTTAAGACATATCTAGGATTTTAGGACATTTGTTAGATATCAGAATATTTTCAGGATTTCCGGATGTTTCTAGGATTTTACCACATTTTTAGGATTTTAGGACATGAGGGGTGTGGGGAATCCTCTACTGTCCCTTTTTTGATCGACAGGCTCTTTTTTGATGCTGTTTTATGCACTCTGGCACCTTATGGATACTAAAAGTACAAAAACAATTCCCAGTGTGAAATCACTTTACGTTACTGTAGATTAAAAAATAGTTTGGGGGGCCACCCAGCGCTCTGTCTGGGGCCAGATTTGACCTGCGGGCTGTAAGGTGGGTATCACTGTTTTAATGGCCCACAGATTTTGTATGTCAGTTTTTTGTATTTTGTGTCATTATTTTGTGTGCATTCTAGCAGTGATACGTTTCATAATTTGCTATTTAAAATACAAATGAATCACAATCAAGATAAATCAGTAAACTGCAAACTGTGAGATAATTTGTCATTTTCCCATCCATATTAGTCACACAGTGACACACAAAGCAGTCTGTGAACCTCCTGTAAAATAAACACCGGTGAATTTGTCCCAGTGTGCAGACACGGAGATAATGTGGTCGCTTGATGTTACTACCAGGTGATCCAAATGTCATATGTATTACCAACATGCAATAAAACACCACATATTTTATTTACAAAGTGTTTTTATGTCCCCAAGTAGTTCCTGTCTTGTAGGGAAATCACTGGAGTACATGCACACGGAGATAGTGAGACACACAGACAGACTCACACAGAAATACCTATGGGGGCGATGAAATCTAACCAGGCGTGTAATCTAAAGATTTCTACCAGAGGAATATTCACTTTTCCATCAGTCTGTTGCTTCATCCCTCTGTTATCACTATCCCTCTGCCGTTTATTCCTCCCTCCCTCTGCCTCCGCTCTTGCAGGAGCAGACGCTCTCACTTTCTAAAGTAAACATCACCAGATGGAAATGGACTTATTCTGTGTGTGTGTGTGTGTGTGTGTGTGTGTGTGTGTGTGTGTGTGT
>NW_024695326.1:0-455 GCF_008729295.1 Plectropomus leopardus | reverse complement strand
ACACAGACACACACACACGGACACACACATGCACACGCACAGACACACACATGCACACGCACACACAGACACACACAAACACAGAGACAAGCACACGGACACACAGACACACACAAACACACAGACACACGCGCGCGCACGTCAGAGCAGCTGCTGGATTCACTGAACTCACAAACATCGTCTCTTTTAATTCACTGCTGTTCGAGTCAGACCTGCTGGCAACCATCGCGGCTTCTGATTGGCTGTCAAACCTGCTGGGATCCATCACAGCCTCTGATTGGCTGTCAGTGTGGTGGAATGATGTGTTAGGATCCTGAAAGAGCCACTGTGATTGGCTGATGCGCGCACACACACACACACACACACACACACACACACGCAGTAGGTCATGATGGAGCCCTACACAGAGTGATGGCGTGCACAGAGACATGCGTGTGTGTGTGTGTGTGTGTGTG
>NW_024695325.1:0-441 GCF_008729295.1 Plectropomus leopardus | reverse complement strand
CCTTACCATTTTTTCATTTTCCCTAGCTTTTAAAAAAATAGAAATATCTAAGTTTACTTTATTTCTTGCAATTTGTGGAATATTTCTTTTTACCAAGTTGCTCATTGTGTTATTTTCCATGTTTCTAAAATACATTATACCAATTTGCTCAAGATTTAAAGGTTTAAATACTTAAGAAAAGTTCTGTCGCTGTTCTGTGGGTTTCAAAGGGTTACAGAAAACAATGATAAAATAATATTCTAAAGCCACTGGCAGACTTATTTAGTGCTCTTAAAACCAAATGATTAATTCACAACTGTGTAGATATGAGTTCTGCTTTGTATCATATCCGATCATACATTTTTCATAAAGCAGCAATACCACGATGGGACGATTGGCTTTCCCCCACGGACACATGGGAGCCCTTTGGTCCATTAAAGTGTGTGTGTGTGTGTGTGTGTG
>NW_024695323.1:0-394 GCF_008729295.1 Plectropomus leopardus | reverse complement strand
AGGGGTCAACTGTAGTTTGCACAGGATTTAAAATATCCAGCAGGCTTCGGGACATTTACACACCTCAACTTTCTGACACACTAACGTCAATTTATCTCAAATGTTTCACACATTTATTCCAACCACTCAAAAAAGCAACACTCCGGGTACAGTTAAAGGTGGGCCACAAATAGCACAGGTACCAGCAGTGTGTAGTAGAGTGTGTGTGTGTGTGTGTGTGTGTGTGTGTGTGTGTGTGTGTGTGTGTGTGTGTGTGTGTGTGTGGTTGTGTGTGTGGTTGTGTTGACTTGGTATTCAGACAGTGACTGCAGGCTAAAGGACCAGCAAGGATGCTATTATTAGTCGAGCACAGCAGCCTCCCAGAGCACCGCCACATGTTCGCCACAAACTCACA
>NW_024695322.1:0-451 GCF_008729295.1 Plectropomus leopardus | reverse complement strand
TTTTTTTTTCTAAAAAAAAAAAAAAATGTTGCTATTTTTTTTAGTTTTTATTTCTTTTTTTCTTTTTCTAAATGTTTTTCTTAAAAAAAATCACAAAATATTTTTTAAGATAAAAAGAGCCAATTTTTTCTTCATTACTTTTTTTTGTTAATATGGCTTCATTTCTTCTTTGAAATTTGGCAGTGAATTAAATAGGAAATTAAGCCATTGAAAGTTGTCTGCCCCTCCTCTAAAGCCAAAATAAAACCCTCAGAGGAGCGATGGTTGTTCCTATGGTCTTTAAACTTTGCTTCAAAGTCCTGGAAAAGTCCTGGAAATTTGAGATGCAGCTTCACACACACACACACACACAGAGTTAGAGACTCAAGCTCAGAAAGCTGCCGGCTGGGACATTCGTATGAAACGTCTCCACAGAGAGGAGCGTCTCATGTGATGTGTCTCCTGCTGCAGG
>NW_024695321.1:0-731 GCF_008729295.1 Plectropomus leopardus | reverse complement strand
ACACACACACACACACACTTAGTGTTACTGATCAATACACACACAGGGTCATCAGACTCACCTGTCCAGGTGAGCCCCGCCCCCCTCCTTTGGAGGCAGGGCTGAAGGGGAACAGGGGCGGCTCATCGGGGAAGAACTGAGAGAACGTTTGCTCAGACAGACGGTACTTGTTCACTGTGGAGAGCTGACACACAGGAAGTCGTCATCACAGATCACATATTTATCAATGAATTATTTTTTACTCTGACTAAAAAAAATAACTGTTGATAAGTGTAAGTGATGTTTTATTTTGTCGGAGCTCAGGTGTTGTGTTTGGTCTTTCCTGTTTCACCTGTTATGTGTCATATGCTCGTGTGTGTGTGTGTGTGTGTGACAGCTGAGCCGCTCCAGGCCGCCCCTCCATCAGGTGACGGGTCAGGTGACGGATCAGGTGACATCCTCACCTTGACAGCGATGGCTCCACATCGAGGTTCACAGTGTTGTTTGAACAGCAGCTTCAGTTTCTCTCTGGAGACGTTTGACTTCCTGCGACTGAAACATCCAAAAAGGAAACATCAGAGACTTTCACATGTTCACGTGACCCTCAACCTTCACATGTTCACCTGATCTCTACATGTGCACGACCTCTACGTTCACTTTTAAAGATCATGCGAACATGACACTCTACAGGTTCACATGACACTATGGATACAACAGTATGGATGATGTCACTGACGGTGTGGATGATGTCA
>NW_024695320.1:0-614 GCF_008729295.1 Plectropomus leopardus | reverse complement strand
AAGTTAAGTTAAGTTAAGTTAAGTTAAGTTAAGTTAAGCTAAGTGCAGTCCATATGAAACAGACTGAAATTATTTTAATAGTTTTTAGTTAAATCAGACTGAATAACAGGCCCAAATTATTTGATTGGAAGATTTTTGTAGTTTGGAAGGAAACCAATGTCAAATCTGACCATAAAACTTAAACATGCTGTGGTTGAAGCATTCAAAAACCCTTGAATGATCCTTGAAAATGTTTTTGGCTCCAAGGCCTTGAGCTCTCCGAGCAGCTCTGTGTTCACTCTGCAGCCCACAAACACTCACAAAGCTGAATAGTAATAATTCAGATGTGTGTGTGTGTGTGAGTGTGTGTGAGTGTGTGTGTGAGCGAATTGAAATCATTGAAATTTGTGTTTGCTGATTGTTGCTGACAGAGCGGCTTTAATCGCTCCACGTCTTCCTCACAATCCAACCAGCTCATCAAATATTCACAGGACGAATCCAATCAGACCTCCCGCCGCTCGCTCCCGTCTCCCCTTAATCCTCCTCCGTCTCCTCCTCATCGCCTCCTCTCCTCCTTCACCTCCTCTTCCTCATCACCTCTCTCTCCCTCTCTGCTGACACACACACACACACAC
>NW_024695319.1:0-797 GCF_008729295.1 Plectropomus leopardus | reverse complement strand
TGTCTTGACGCAGGTGCCTTTGTCTGCTCTGCAAGACAGGTGCAGCCTGTCTTTCAAAAAAAAAAGAGTGCCTTTGCAACCCAGTTTTAAATGCCACTCACAAATTCAGCAATAACCACCTAATGTGCTCTATCAAATCCATTATTTGGATATTGATCATTGTATTTTCTGTCCCAGTTTGACCTAATGTGGTTTGACCTGGATTCCAGTTTCCTGCCTAAATGTCATCAGGTTTCACAGCAGCAAAGTTAACCACAGTTGTATAAGGCACAGCATCAGTTGTGGCATCAGAGATTGGACACTGATAAAGAAAATAGCTCTCTTTGCCATCGTCAGCTTCCTCTCCGCTCTCTTCTCTTTCTCTCTGGATGTCTTTTCTTCCCTCTCGTCATTCCTCTTCCCCCGTCTTCAGCAACCATCAATCAGAGTGAGTCAGAATAGCGCCTGCAGCCTTTCCTTCACCCTCTACTGTTGACTGAGCACTCTAAAGCCCAACGCGGTGCATTTAATTTGATTTGATCCAATTGAAACCATCAAGTCTAATCAAATTTAATGTTGCATTTTGCAGCATGGTACATGTACTGCAGAAAACGGTAATGACATTAGACAGAAACTGATGCCGCTTTTGTTAGTAATCTTGTTCTTGAATATGTTAAATACATTATGGAAATATTTTGTGTGACGGTTTGATTTCCCCTATGTTTTCAAAGCCCAAAGGCACTGTGCAGGTTTACCATATGCAACAGACACATACAGCCAGTAGTGTGTGTGTGTGTGTGTGTGTGTGTGTGTGTGTG
>NW_024695318.1:0-542 GCF_008729295.1 Plectropomus leopardus | reverse complement strand
CATAATCATATATTTTATATAAAGACAGAGGGTCTGTGCCTTAAACAAACAAATATGGGTCAGTGGTCACTATATGCTCTCTTTATCTTAAGAACATTTGCAAAGACTCTAAATGTGTTTCCACTGCAAAAAAAAAAAAAAAAAAAGTCACATCTTTATTTATGAAGTTCTTTTGGAAACCAGATGTGAAAAAGCACATTTTAGCTCACGTAAATGGGAACTGAGAGGCAGCGTTTCCTGTGACTGATGCTGCTGTCCACAGCCTGTTCAAATGGAAGCTTCCAGGCATATTTTATGAGATGGATTCCTTTTGTATTTGTTGTCGCCAGCCTCTTTTTTTTCTTAAAGTGTAAGTTTAAAGTCAAATTGATCAACAGTGTTGCGTCTCTCTCTTGGCAAGGTCATTTGTTTGACAAAGTGTCTTTTGAGTAAAGTAGGCCATTTCATTTTAGCCCAGGCACTGTTAATGGAATGCCACTGATGGTACGTAAGGCGCAGGTGAAGTGTGTGTGTGTGTGTGTGTGTGTGTGTGTGTGTGTGTG
>NW_024695317.1:0-813 GCF_008729295.1 Plectropomus leopardus | reverse complement strand
CAGTCTGTGTTTACAGGTCAAGTGCTGACAGACAGTGACATCAGTCGAGCCAGCAGAAGGATGCTATAGATGTTACATCTGAGAACCATCTGTGGACTCATGCAAAGTAACACAATGCACAAATTTTGAGCAAAAATAAAGTCGGCATAGATGCTTAGCGATATTTTTAGTCAGGAACGGTTGTTAATCTTTAAGACCATGTTAAAATGAATCCGTATTTGTCACAAAAAAAGTCATTAGTCATTCATTTTCATTCCACCACCTGCTGTACAAAACTGTCAGCAGCATTATGTGCTCTGTTTTGTTCCTCCATAATCTGACCTGAGCGGAGGCTGAGTCTCCATAGAGATGGTGTCATCTGTTGTTGCATTGTGATGTCTCAGCATTATTTTGGTTGTGATTTTAAAAAAAAAGTGATACCTATTCCACCTAAGGATATCAGTTTCAGTTAATTTTGCTTTCAAAAGCCTGATATCCATTAACCGCTAACAAAGAGGATAATTTAATTATGAAGCTCCTCTAGACTTAAAAAATGCTTGTCGAACTGAATGGATTAAATCCTGACAATGAAACAAGTAATTTCACAAATTAATGATTAACCTTTGACATCTTTATCACCAGCTTCAAACCTACTGTAAGGCAAGGCAAATGTATTTATAAAGCACCCTTCAGACATAAGCCGACACAAAGTCATTCTGTGAAAAATATCCTACAACAGCCCAATATGATGTGAGGTTTTTCATGTCTTCAAATAATTATTTCTGTCCTCATCTGCCTGTCCTTTCTTATTTATCTATTTTTATTATAGCCTAT
>NW_024695316.1:0-1654 GCF_008729295.1 Plectropomus leopardus | reverse complement strand
CAGTAATTCAGTCTGCTACCTTTCATGTTGTTGTGAGGTCTGTCACCATTAAGCCTCACCAAAAAGTCATTGCTCTGCAGATAGCGGGACCTATGGTGAGGGTCTGTGGAGAAAAGATAAATAAATATCTGTTGCAGCATCTTTGCATTGTTTGAATGTTAGATCAGGTGCAGCTTGTCCTCAGTTGAAGGTAAATACGTTCAGCTGATCAAATTTTCTTCCTTACCGTTCCAGTAGTCGCAGATAGACACTTTCTGTCCCACTTTGCTGTAGCAAATATGAAACACTGTCTTCTTCATCCAGTGAGGAAAAACCCACCTCAGGTAATCTGTGTCTGTGGAGGAAAAACAGGAAATTTTTACAAAACAATATTATTTGAATTTCTGGTGAGTTAACTTAATGGCATCATCCCCGCATCATACAGACATGCTTTAAACATGAAATGAAGCTCTCTGACCTCCATACTGCCCGGCCAGCGGGGAGGACAGTGAAACAAAGGTGTGCACGTTGTGATCTGAAGCCATGGAGAGAAGCGCTCGACAAATTAGACCGCCTTAAAAAAGAAGAGGACATGATGTCAGAGTTTCAACAAACCAATGCATTGTATATGATCTGATGCAGTGATCCTTATTGGTGTTTACTCCCTCTGCAGAGATGCATTTTTATGCTAAAAGTGGAGAAAATATGACTGTGGTAACCAAGTCGGCAGTGGCACCTACACGGGGTGCCAGAGGGGGCCATGGCCCCCCTGATACAGCTGCTGTATATTGATCTTTTTAAGTTCAACAGTACTGTTTGTATTTATACATGTGACATGTAGATACATAAAGTTATTGCTATAAGTTTGTACAGCTACATTTACTTATTTATGTATTTCTGTCTTCTATACTTATGTCTGCATGTATTTATTTAAGTATTTAAGACAGCATTCATGTATTTATTGTTTTTAATGTATGCATTTCTCTATTTTTATTTCTTTGTATTTATTTATTTACATTATTTACCTGCTTATTTACTGGTGTGGCGACACATAGACAAAGATAGTGAGTTTGGTACCAATATTTTCTGTTAACTGTTCATTACACATTTTCACGTCACCATAAAACGCATCTCTGGACTTCAGCATGAATTTCTTTGAACGAGTCACAGTTACGAGCCTACTTTGCTTCTTTGCTGCTTTTTTTAATTGATAGTAGTCGCTATACTGGATTTGCCTGCTACACACCCGCTCTGTAAACAAGTGTAAAGCAAATTAAACCCTGCTGCATGTTGCTCCTGAGTCTGGAGGACTGCTGCTGACTTTGGTTGATGTTGAGTTGAGTTTTTCAAAACAAGGTTTTTATGATAATTACAACTTTAAACTGTGTCACCCCGAATTACTACTAGTATTACTATTATTATTAATTTTGTTACTATTAGTATTAGTTTGATATTCCTATTTGCAAATGTGCTTTCTGCCTCTTAGTTTTAGAGCATAAAAACTGCAGAAATGCATGAAATGTGAGCCACTTGGTTAAGTACAGGTACTTATTTCAGTTTGCTAGAAACAGGGAAGTGAAATTTGAAGGTCCAGGGTATATGGATATTTCTTCTCGGTTTTGATCTCTCTGTGTGTGTGTGTGTGTGTGTGTGTGTGTGTGTGTGTGTGTGTGTG
>NW_024695315.1:0-616 GCF_008729295.1 Plectropomus leopardus | reverse complement strand
TGTGATGCCTACTATGCTATGACGCCTCTCTAAATGCCATTATATGTTGTTTTAAGTCATTTTTAAGGTATGTCAAAATTGATATTTTTCGCCACACTATGCTATGGCGCTTTTGGTAATTTTTTCGACATGCTAAAATATGACCTTTTTGGCCTTTTTTCATCTTTTTTTCCACTTTGTATAGTATGCGCACCTCAACAAGTTATAACATGTCCTTTTAAGCCATTTTTAAGACGTCAAAATTTGACATTTCACGTCGTACTATATTATGGCATTTTCGGTCATTTCTTCGTCATGCTAAATTATGGCCTTTTTTGGCCTTTTTTCCCACTTTTTATACTATGATGCGTCTCTACAAGCTATAACATGTCTTTTTTGGAAGTTTTTGAAATTTTAAGACGTGTCAAAATTTGACATTTTTCGACATACTATTCTTTGGCATTTTAGGTATTTTTTTCAACATGCTAAATCAAAACCTTTTTGGCCTTTTTTGCTGTGTTTCTCCACTATGTGTACTATGACGTGCCTCTATAAGCTATGATATGTCATTTTCAACCATTTTTATGACACATAAAAATTTGACATTTTTTGACATGGCGCTAGGGTGCTTTTGGAT
>NW_024695314.1:0-579 GCF_008729295.1 Plectropomus leopardus | reverse complement strand
TCTTGTTACTTTTTTTTCTTGGTAAATGTCTTTAACCTGTGAACTTGACTCTGCTGAACTTCCTCTGCAGATCTTCTCTCATCAGGACGGCTTGTTTTTGGATCCACGCCTTCTTCAGCGTCTCCTCGAGCCACGCCGGCAGCTCCACGTCATCACAGCGTCGCCCTGACGATGACACGCCAACAGAAACGTAAAGCTGTGTATCGTCTGCATACAATGTTGAAATGAAAAAGCTCCCGACGCTCGTGAGTAGGAGAAAATAAACCCGACCTTCAGTACAAAGAAATTAACCCTTTGAAACCTGGATCTACATTGTTTTATTGTGCTGCGTTCCGACGCCTTTTGCAAGTATGTAAACCCCTAAAACCGGAGAAAATGTGTTCTATTTTTTATTTCTTTAAAAACACGGGGAAAAGGCAATCAGCAACTTGGCAAGTAATGTTCCACAAATTGCAAAAAAATACAAAAAGGTGACAAGAAATAGACCTTTAGAAAGTTTTAAAAAGTTTTTTTAGGGGGAATTATTATAAAATTATAAATAAAAAAAGAAAAGAAAAAAGGAAGAAAGAAAATGCCCAG
>NW_024695313.1:0-332 GCF_008729295.1 Plectropomus leopardus | reverse complement strand
AGATCTTGTGTAAGAAGGTTTATGCAACTCTCGTGAAAAGGACTAATGTACTTGTTGCTTTTGATTTATGCTTTTGATGTTTCTGTCTTTGAATAAAGCCTGCCTCCAGCAGTTTTAACCTTTTTCTACCATCCCTGTGAGTTCGTCTTTTCATCATTTTGAGAATCTGGTATGTGGCTAATAAAAGACAAAATCAAGGCAAAAAAGAAACAGGTTGCTGGACAAGTCATATCTTGACAGTTTTCGACATACTTTAGGTTAGAATTGTTGATCGTTTTCTCAATTCTAAATTAGTATAGTATGTCTAAAAATGTCAAAATATAACAGTAAAA
>NW_024695311.1:0-655 GCF_008729295.1 Plectropomus leopardus | reverse complement strand
AGAGAGAGAGAGAAAGAGAGAGAGAGATAAATATACCATTATCTGATAATAACGTAAATATTAAAACCGACAGCGCTGTCGTTATACCGCCTATTAGCTGCTGTTGCTAATAAGCTAAGCTACTACGAGAGGAATGCTCGTGCACCGGTGCCGTTCGCTTCGAGCACTCAGGTCATCTGTGTGAGCGAGCCAGTGAGTCGAAGTCAATGCTCGGGTACACTCGGTCCTGTTCGGCTGCCGTTAATCACTTCTACACATGCTCTATGGGCCAGTAGATCCGAGTATTTTACACTTTTCTAAACCCGGAAAAAGAGTTTTCTCTGCTTCATGCACCACTGAGCAGCTCTCATAGGAATGAATGAGGCCCCGCCCCCACGGCTGTATCCAGACTTCCTTATAATACATCCATGATATTTATAGCTGACCGTAATCAGGAAATGAGCAGGAGAGGCCACGACAAAGAAAGCATCAAATAACCCACCCGCTTACATCTGCTTATATTTTTAATGTTAATAGACATTCAATTCAAGGATTGTTTTTGATTTGGACCTGATGAGTTTTTACTATTTATATGATTACCACCCAAAGCATAGCACATGGAAAAGTCAGCCTTTCTTTATATTAATTATTACTTAATATTATTATATTAAGTTAT
>NW_024695310.1:0-430 GCF_008729295.1 Plectropomus leopardus | reverse complement strand
ATCTTCATCTTCAGTGTTTATCTTACATTTGTTCAGCTTTATTGTTCTTGTTTTAAACTGTATGTCTGTTCTGTGTATTTCTATTAACATCAACCAAAACAGAGTCAGATTCCTTGTAAGTGTTCACATACATGGCCAGTAAAGCCAATTTTAAATATGTGCCATGCAAGAAGAGCTTGGCAGGTGAAGCAACAGAGACGATGCAATGAGGGTTTTCCTCTTACCTTTCTAAGAAGCATTTTAAGCAATAACTTTCCATCACAAGATGAGACTCCAGCTCCACCTCTTCTCACCTCAAAAACAGACAACAGTTTACTAACGTTAAAGTTGCCAGGTGTACATTCGTTATGTAGCTTTTGGCCAAAAAGTTTTGGTGATTGTTTGAATAAGAGGCGCATGTGTTTGTGCTTGTGTGTGTGTGTGTGTGTGT
>NW_024695309.1:0-374 GCF_008729295.1 Plectropomus leopardus | reverse complement strand
GAGATGTTTTGGCTGCAGGGCAGTTTTTTTGTTTCACCACTGCATTATCAACACACACACACACACACACACACACACACACACACTCCCACACACCTGCTCTTTTCCGTCTCCGTCTCTTTCAGTCTCTCTCAGCTTTTTTCCGCTCCTCATTCATTCTCCACTCGGATTCAACACAGTTGTGTCGAATTATCGCTGGCAGCCGCTCCTCACGTGGGCAGAGTGTGTGTGAGAGAGTGTGTGTGTGTGACAGTGTGTGTTGGGTTTAGGAGTGTGTGTGCATGCATACTTGATAAGGACAGACTTTTATAAGCATGCACAATGCAGCCTCACACACTCTTATCTCCCACAGAGGGAGGTAATGAGGATCTCTC
>NW_024695307.1:0-360 GCF_008729295.1 Plectropomus leopardus | reverse complement strand
TGTGTGTGTGTGTGTGTGTGTGTGTGTGTGTGTGTAAGATTAAGGTGGTTGACTTAAGCCAGCACCTTCTCACATCTCATTTCAACCTAATCTGTGTTTGTGCGAGTGTGTGCATCAGTTCTCCCATGAGACGCAGACATAATGCTACCGGAGGCTAACAGGAGATGACTAAGAGGTGAGATGTGAGTTGTGATAAAAAGGAAAAAAGAAAGAGTCCCTCACACTCACACTCACACACACACACACACACACACACACACGAACATCCAACATCAAATCTCAAGAGACCCTTAAGATCCTCTGAACCCCAAGTCCCAAGGCAGGAAGCAGACAAGTGTGTGTGTGTGTGTGTGTGTGTGT
>NW_024695306.1:0-674 GCF_008729295.1 Plectropomus leopardus | reverse complement strand
AATCAAAGTATCGCGGTTGCTGGGCGAAAATCCTGTTGGGACGTGACGTGAAATGAACTTTGAAACGACCACTGAGCAAACAGCTCTGTGTGTGTGTGTGTGTGTGTGTGTGTGTGTGTGTGTGTGTCCTTTTAGGAACACTTCAGTTCCTCTAACACACTGAAGTCTTAGTGTTTTTACGACTTCACAGAATGATTTTGTCCACATATTTAACCCTTTGAAATGTGAGCAAATTGGCTTGTTAATTTCAAAAACATGGAAAAACTTAAAAACAAAACTTTATAAAAGTTATAAGAAAATAACCAAAAAGTAATCACAAAAAAAAGAAAAGTAAAAACAAAAAACAAACAAGAAAATAACTGTTAGAACTGTTGTAACATAATTTTAAATGTAGAAATAAAAGAAGTATAACTACAGTTTTCTGGACATTTTTCTGTAGTTTTTGATGATATCTAATAATCCTCCCCTCCATAGCTAATTTCGGGACACTTTTTCACCTTTTACTACTTATTATTTTTAATGTGCGGGATGTTTCTTTCCAAGTTGCTCATCATGTTTTTGAAAAATATCAAACCAATTTTCTCAGGTTTCAGATATTAAAATTCTTGCAAAAGGGGTCTGAACATAGCATGAGAAATCTGACGTCAAAGGTTCTGAAGTAAAAAAATTCATAC
>NW_024695305.1:0-1580 GCF_008729295.1 Plectropomus leopardus | reverse complement strand
GTAGTATACTGAAAATAGGCATTATGACCCCCCAAAAAATGGCATTTAAAGGGTTAAAATTCTGAAAATGTATTATTTTTAATATAGCGGTATGAGTGTGAATGTTTACTGCACAAAAATAATAATGTTTGTTTCAGTTTTTTTTTATTTGTCTTTTTTCTTTGATTATTTTTAGGTAATTTTCCTGCAGCTATTCTTAAATTTCTCGCTAATTTTTTGGGCCATTTCTTTGTGAAGTTGCTTTCTGCCTTCTTCCTTTTACCTGTTTGAAAGAAATAAAGCCAGTTTGCTCCGGCTTTAAGGGTTAAATAGCTGGCGGAAGTCGTCTGAACGCAGGTTAGTGCGGGTTAAATCAATCCCAGCATCCTCCTTTGCTGTGTTCACAGGTGAAAACTGTATCCGTCAGAGTGAGTTTGAAACTGGACTCGCGAACGGTGATATTGCATCAGGGCGCGTTTATTTTAGCGTTAAACATATTTATGCAACAGCAGCGCAGGTGGAAGCAAAAGTTTGTTGTGTGCACACGACATGAAAGCGGCTGAACTGGAGACGGATACTATCTGGCGTTGTGGAACGGCGTGTTTAGACACAAACAGCGAGGAGGCAGCGACGGAGGAGCAGGGGGATGGGGGGGTGTTACCCTCTTTTCTTTGTGCAGGAGGAGCCGTTTTAAGAATGAGACAGAGGTACTTCAGCTCAATGGGTGATTTTATAAACTGAGCGTCCGACTAGAGCTGAAATGGCGAGGAGTGCGAGCCGAACACGAATCTGCAGCCAATTGGAACAGTATTAAATTACAATGCATTACAGGATATGGTGGCTGAACTAATTCTGATGGAGAAATTGCTTCTGTTATTACACTGAAGACAGTTTTTGTGAGCTCTCTGTCAGCCATTTAGCCGTGTGTGTGTGTGCGTGCGTGTGTGTGTGTGTGTGTGTGTGTGTGTGTGTGTGCTGAGACCTTGAATAAGGACGAGGACAGATCAAGAGGGTTTTTTTATGTCCTTAAAATGTTTCTCAATGAAAAGGGAAAAGGTTATTAAGCCTCTAAAACCTGGTTTGACATCAGTTTTGAAACCGATGCAAACTGGTTTGATTATTTTTTAAATAAGAAGAAAGAAAATTACCAGATTTTTTTTTAAAAGAGAGAAATTATTTTTTAAAAAATTAAAAAACAAGGGAAAGCTGTCCAAAAATTGTTTAATTTTCTGCACTTTTGTAGGTTATTTTCTTTTCTTTTTTTTTTTTTTGCTTATATTTAGATAATTTTCATTTAACACTTCACTAATTCATCTCAGCATCCCCCTTTGCTATATTTACGAATGAAAACTGTATCCATCAGAGTGAAACTGAAACTGGACTCGCTCTGGACTCTTTGATATTACATATTTGTCCATAAAAGCAGTTTTAATATCTAAACTTTTGAAAAAACGACATTCTGTTCAACATTTTTACGATCCTGTTTTTGCAACACTGGCAGTAAAGTTAATGAACTGGAAAAACAATTGAAATCAAAGAGAGGGGGAAACAAAGAGTGTGTGTGTGTGTGTGTGTGTGTGTGTGTGTGTGTGTGTGTGTGT
>NW_024695304.1:0-623 GCF_008729295.1 Plectropomus leopardus | reverse complement strand
TGTGTGTGTGTGTGTGTGTGTGTGTGTGTGTGTGTGTGTGTGTCACTGTCCTGCTGCCAGAAATGCCTTGAGATTCTGACACAACTGCCGCTCCCACACTCCACAATACGCCGCCGTGTGTTTGTGTGCTTATGAGGGTGTAGATTTGTCCAGGGTGTTCAGGCAGTGCCAGTGTGTGTGTGTGCGTATTGATGTCTGGTTGGAGAAATGTTGCAGCGAGCAGTGAATGCTGCTGGTTGGCTGGTGGGTCAATGACTGTGTTTTTGTGGCTGCTTCTATGAAGTGGCGGAGAGAGAGGAGAGGGAGCGAGGCTGAATGCGGATTTATATGTGTGTGTGCGTGTGTGATTACAGCCTGGCTCAATGGGCCTATTTCTGCAGGGCCAGTGGGAGGGCGTGGCGCCTGTGGCTGGAACTTTTCTGGTGTTTCTAAGGAACTTTTCAAAAGGGGCTCAGAAATGTGGCTGCGTGTGAGAGAGAGCGCCCCGCGGACCATGATGCCTTTGTGTGGCGGAGAGTGAGGGAGAGGGGCACTCAGAGTACACTCAGAAACGGTAATCAATGGTCTCTTCTCAGGCCTAAATCGACACCCTTAACACACACACACACACACACACACACACA
>NW_024695303.1:0-634 GCF_008729295.1 Plectropomus leopardus | reverse complement strand
CACACACACACACACACACACACACACACACACACACATACACTTGCTTTCACTCTCTCTTTCTCTTTCGGTCACTCGGTTGCCATGGCGCTGTGTGTCAACAACAGTCTATTCTGTCAGCTTTATCCGTTGAACTCTGTCAGCTGATGGTTGTTTGGTTTCAGTCTAACAGGATCATGCACCGTGTGTGTGTGTGTGTGTGTGTGTGTGTGTGTGTGTGTGTGTGTGTGTGTGTGTGTGTGTGTGTGTGTGTGTGTGTGTAGCATTCAGTGCTTTTGAGCGAGCTTTGTAAGCAGGAAGTGATCATCGTAGTTGTTTATGTTTATGCTCCTGTGTTTCTGTTTTTCGTGGATTCATGCGTATCATGCTTTCTAAAGCTGTTTTGTTATATTCATATCTGGTTTTGATGTTTTAAAACATACTCCACCGAACGAATAAAGTTTATGTAGACCTGGAAAATGTCCAGTCTGTACAGTGAACGCCCCTGGCTGACAGACTTTTCAATCTTTCTTAATCTAAAAAAAAGAATAGCAGAAAAAAATATAATTTTCACCAAGTACAGACGTATAAAATAAGTAATGAAGTGCATCACTGCCAATGCACTTCATCAGATTTCTGAATGGCGGTCCTTTTT
>NW_024695302.1:0-712 GCF_008729295.1 Plectropomus leopardus | reverse complement strand
AATAATAAAAATAAAAAATGACCCCCTTTTTTGTAACATAATTTTAAATATATAATTCAGAGAAATATGTAATCCTTTTTCTCTTCGTTTTTTGATAATATCTAATAATCCCTCCAGCTAATTTTCAGATCATTTCCTTGTCAGCTTTTACTAATTTTGTATGCGTTTCTTGCCAAGTTGCTTATTATGTTTTTTTTTTAAGAAATCAAACCAGTTTCTCAGATTTAAGAGGATTAAGTGAAAGGGAAAGGTGTCTGAATGCAGCACAAAAAACTGATATGGATCCAGGTCTTAAAGGGTCAAAATATTTGATAAAAAAAACTAGTGTGGTGCAAATCAGAACTGAAAAGCTCCTTTTTCTATAATTTTTATGATGAGTGCATCATCAGATTTTGTCAGGAGCAGCTGAGAGTCACAGACTCCTCCTGTACAGAACTTCACACTGATGAAGAGGACGAGGAGGAGGAGGGAAGCGTTTCTCAGCCCGCCTTTGTGTGACTTTTATCACAACGAGACGGCTGAAGCCCCCTTTTAATTTCACTAAGAGGATGGAGGGGCAGGGAGGTAAAGGAGGGAGAGGGGGATGATCGGGGCAATGACAGACGCTCTGCAGAAGCTCATGAAACATTGATGAGGCAGAGGAGGAAAGAGGAGAAGAGGAGGCAGGACGAAGGACGGAGGAGCGGATAAACACCTTAAAAAGAGAGAGAGA
>NW_024695301.1:0-992 GCF_008729295.1 Plectropomus leopardus | reverse complement strand
TGCAGACAGACTCACCTGTGACTGCAGAGAGACTCACCTGTGACTGCTGACAGACTCACCTATGACTGCTGACAGACTCACCTATAACTGCTGACAGACTCACCTGTGACTGCAGACAGACTCACCTGTACCTGTTGTGTGTCGTCAGCTGGTTCAGGTACTGCTGGTTGCTGCTCTCTGGAGCCTCGTGTGCTGCAGCTGTCGGGTGAGAAAATGATGATACAGAATTTAATCAGTTTGTGTTGACGACGCCATTTAAACACCAAAGTGTGTGTGTGTCAGGGTGAAGTATATGGGTGTGTTCTCCTACCTGCTATTGCTGGGCGTGGCTTCTCTGCACCTCTGGAACCTGATTGGAGATCGCACCGTCAGTCATGTGAGTCACACAGAGCAGGAATATGACATCGCTGATCAGGTGATCGATGGGTTCGGTTCAGAGTGTGTTCTGGTTTATTAAAAGTTTGTGTGTGTGTGTGTGTGTGTGTGTGCAGCTGAATGTGTGTGTGCAGTGTGTGTGTCGTGCAGTGTGTCTGTTGGTGGTTCCAGTTCTTCTCTATGTGTTCTGGTTCTACGTCCACCTGACTCTACTGCACCGCAGCGGACCACATGACCAGCTGATGAGCTCCGCCTTCCAGGCCAGTCTGGAGGTAACACACACACACACGTGCATGCACGTGCGCGCCCACACACACACACACACACACACACACACACACACATACCTGTACTTCTGTCCCTGTGAGGACCCTCTTTGACAAAATACATTTACAAGCATGTTCCCTTCGGGACTGTGTTATTTATTTGTTTTGGCATTTTTCTTTAAATTAAAAAAAATTGTTTTTCTTTAATCTTATTTATTTATTTATGTTGACAAATGATTGTTTTTTTGTCTTTTTTCATCCATAAATGTTTTGGCGAATCTTTGTCTGTTTTAATGAACAAATACACAAAACACTGAATGATGACTGATTGATGGATGGATGGATGGATGG
>NW_024695300.1:0-575 GCF_008729295.1 Plectropomus leopardus | reverse complement strand
ATTACTTCAAATCACACACACACACACACACACACACACACACACACACACACACTTACACGTATGCACAAACAGCTGTTTCCAACATGCTGAGGCGGTCTGGAAACCACTTCCTCTCAGCGGCTTAAACACATTTTATTCATTTACTGTTCGCTCAAACAGGCAGAGCACTTTCACTGCACACACATGCTCTGGGTGTGTGCGCGCGCGTGTGTGTGTGTGTGTATGAGAGAGAGTAAAAGGAAGAGAGGGATGTGATTTTGCATGTTTGGATGAAATTGAGTGTGCTTTCAGGAGAGTTAATCTGAGCACTTTGTATACATCTGAGGGAACTTTTTATGACGTGTTTGTGTGTGTGTGTGTGTGTGTGTGTGAGAGAGAGAGAGCGAGAGAGAGCATGTGTGTTTAAGCTAAAAGTCGGTCTAATATTATTTGTAAAAACGTGTTAAGTGAGTGTTAAATTTTTATCTCCCGACTGCCCTGCAGGGGCGACGCAGCAAGTCCGAAGTGTGATGGGGATAATGCGTGTAATTACTTCAAATCACACACACACACACACACACACACACACACAC
>NW_024695298.1:0-457 GCF_008729295.1 Plectropomus leopardus | reverse complement strand
ACGTTTAAAGCTGTGAAATGCTCTCAGTGGGCTCCCAGGGGCCCCACCCACACACACACACACACACACACACACACACACACACACACACACACTCACACACACACACACATAAAGAGCTCTGCATTTAAGGGAAGGAGGAGCCCAGATTTTATCTCGAGGTGAATTCTGGCGACGTCTTGATGACACGATCGATATTCTGTTTACACATTTTAACCGTTTGAAACCTGGACACCGGTTCTTTTTTGTGTTGCGTTCAGACACGTTTTACGAGCTTTACGAGCATCTGAAAACTGAGCAAACTGGTCTGATTTCTTTTGAAGACATGGGGGACAGGGAAATGACCTACAATGTCCCCCAAATCGCAAAAAAAAAAAAAATTAATTATAAAAGAAAGGGTGGATTATTTGGAAATAGTAAAAAAAAAAAGTCTCAAAAACTATATTTATAAAATCTA
>NW_024695297.1:0-206 GCF_008729295.1 Plectropomus leopardus | reverse complement strand
TTGTTTCCGGTGAGGGTTTGACTCCGCCAGGGCTGCCCATGGTCAGCGATTCTGTTCATGATTTTTATGGACAGAATTTCTAGGCACAGCCAGGGTGTTGAGGGTGTCCGGTTTGGTGACCTCAGGATTGGGTTCCTGCTTTTTGCAGATGATGTGGTCCTGTTGGCTTCATCAGGCCGTGACCTCCAGCTCTCATCGGATCGGTT
>NW_024695296.1:0-717 GCF_008729295.1 Plectropomus leopardus | reverse complement strand
TGAGGTCGCAGTCCGTCTCAAGCTGCCCCGCTCCATGCGCATTCACCCGACCTTCCACGTCTCCAAGCTCAAGCCTGTCAGGGAGAGCGCTCTGCAGCCCGCCATCCGGCCTCCTCCTCCTCCTCGTCTCATCGATGGCGCCCCGGCATACACTGTTCGGCGCCTTCTTCGCTCTCGTCGCCGGGGACGTGGCCTGCAATACCTGGTGGATTGGGAGGGATACGGCCCGGAGGAGCGGTCCTGGGTCCCGGCTCGGCAGATCCTGGACGACCAGCTGATTGAGGACTTCCACCGTCGCCATCCTGATCAGCCCTCCCGTGCCGCTCCTGGAGGTGGGTCTTCTGTCTCTTCTCCTCCTCCTTCTCCAGTTCCCGGTCCATCTGGTTTGGGGTCCTGCACGAGGGGTTCCGACTCACCGATGAGGGTTGCTCCGTCCTCGGATGACGACGACAACGACGACGACGCTGACGGCGACGATGTTTCCATGGGGTCCGAGGAGTTCTAGCCCTCCTCCTGGCCCCCTCCGCCCTCCCGGTTTTGGTGTCCTTGGTTTGGGACGTCATGGGCCGTCCCTGGAGGGGGGGGTTCTGTCATGGTTCCTGCATCCTCCTCCCCCTCACTGCCAGTAAATTTCCATTCACCTTCCTCTGACCTGCTCTACCTCCTAGCCACGCCCACTGCTGCAGCCTGCTCTCCCACAGCTGCAGCTCATCACCA
>NW_024695295.1:0-472 GCF_008729295.1 Plectropomus leopardus | reverse complement strand
CTTTTTGTCTTGTGTTTATGTTGTCTTGTGATTTCCTGTTTTATTTTGAAATCCTAACTCTCCTCTCGTTTCAGGTCACTTACTTCCTCCCTTTGTGGGTTTTCCCGCCAGTGTGATTGTCGGCCCGCCATTATTCTCTCTAACTGTTTTCCCTTACCTTGTGTATATATAGTCAGCGTCTCCCTTTGTCTTGTGCCAGTTCATCTTGTTTTGTCATTTAGAGAACCAGCGCCATTTCCATGCTCAAATTCTATGTCAAGTCATGTTTTGTTTGTTGCTTGATTCTACTTATTGCTCAGGTCAAGTACTTTGTTTTGTTTGTTACTTTGTTGGACTTGTGTTTTCTTTGCTTGTAGTTTATTCCTCGTCAGAGTGATTTTTTGTTAGAACTTTTTCCAACCTCTTTAGAGTGATTTTGTTTTGCCTTCCTCTGTGAAAGACTTTTTCATTGCCTTTAATTAAACTTGTTTTT
>NW_024695294.1:0-3602 GCF_008729295.1 Plectropomus leopardus | reverse complement strand
AGATCTGCTTCTTATGTTATTAATTGATAACCATTTTTTAAGTGTGCTATTGTCATGCAATTTATAGGGATTAACTGTGTGGTTTTCTTTGCAGGTTGGTGTCATAATTTTTGGCTAGCTCCTGTTGAAAGAGGAAAGTCTGTCAGCAGCATTGTCCGCCCCTTAAAGTGGAGAGCATCAGACCTCTATTTTATCATGACCATTGCACCCAGCATCTCCAGTTGAAGCAGGATCACCACCATATATTGATACAATTGGTGAAAGTCCCGATCACAAAATCAGCAAGAATACTCCAGTTTAGCCGTCAGCTCCATTCTTCCATCTAGCAGAAGATGTACGGGAGTGCCCGCTCTGTAGGCAGAGGGGATGCCAACCATAGTGGAGGAAGAGATGGAGGTGGCACTGGTAATCAGGGATCTGGCCGTTCCCCTCGCCTTCCCCGTTCTCCTCGGATGGGACACCGTCGCACCAACAGCACCGGAGGCAGTGGAGGGGGTCCTGGAGGAGCAGGAGGCAAGACGCTTTCCATGGAGAACATCCAGTCGCTCAACGCTGCGTATGCCACCTCAGGACCAATGTACCTGAGTGACAATGAGGTTGCCATGGCAGGTGACCACCTTCCCAAAAGTGGTGGGACAGTGACGACGATGGGGAGACAGAGGGTGACATATGGGTCAAGGGGCAGCAGCAGCAGCAGCGGAGTTGTGGCTGCTAGCACCCCCAACATCTCCACCTCAGTGCCTGCCAATGCTGTGCTGCCAGCAGGCATGATGGCAGGTGATGCTCTGGCTTTTGGGGACCACCACATGGCCTCCACTGTGCCCCATTCTCTGAGGCAGGCCAGAGACAACACCATACTGGACCTGCAGGCACAACTGAAAGAGGTACGTTGCTCATTTTACTGCCAAGTTTGCAGATTTTCTACATCAAGGATTTGGAATTTTTGATAAGAGATTGGCTTGCTAGGTTCGACAGATCACATTTACAGTGTTTAACTTCTACTCCTTTATCCTACTTTCTTAGGTTCTGCGTGAGAATGAGATGCTACGGCGAGAAGTAGAAGTTAAGGAGAGCAAGCTTAGCTCGTCCATGAATTCTATCAAGACCTTCTGGAGCCCAGAACTGAAAAAGGAGCGAGCTCTCAGGAAAGACGAGGTCTCTAAGATCACTGTGTGGAAGGAACAGTACCGTGTGATTCAAGACGAAGCACAGGTCAGTCTTCCCTTATATTTATTTAAACAGAAAGATGTTGTCGACTCAAAATTTCTGTTTGTGACCTCAAAGTCATTTTAATCCGTCTAAATAGAGTCCTCAGTCTGCCTGGGTCGAACATGTTTCACTATAAAAATGCGTTTCACCCAGTGTGTCAGCTTTCCGTGCAAGTCTGTTTCGCTCTCTTTCTTCCTTGCTGCATAGGCTAGAGGCAGGTTTTTAACATCTAGTTAATCCTCTTATATGCAGCTATATGCTCATGCTTAATAGATGAAAGAGGCTGTAAGTCTAATGGCTGCATTAGCATTTCTGTATGTTTTAGAAAATGCTGGATTTGTGAACATGATAAAAATGTTGAGAAAGCGCAAATTTAGAATGTATGTAGTAGATAAACCACTCCAGAAAATAAGAAATCAACACAAGTTTGTGATAATCAAAAGGCTTCTCTGAGTAGCACTTTGTTCAAATATATTACACATTTGTTATTTAACAAAAAGACAAAGTAGAACACCCAAAATATCAAAATGAAGTGTAAAACAGTCCACTGGACTTATTATAGAGTTAAATATGTGTTGCTGTTAATTCAAATGGCTTCATTTCTGATTTCAGGAGCGTGAACCAAGGATTTTCATACGCTCTTTATTCTGTTTCTACTTCTGTGTCAAATTTTTACTTGTTTTTCTCTTATTTGGCTCTGGATCTAAAGAATAGAAATGTTGATTCTGCAAAAATTTTAATCCATTTCCTTGTTCGGTAGTCTGTGTCAGCCCACACCATGTGCACATTAAATAAAAATACAGGCACATGATCTCTTTTGAAACCCTACAGTTTGTTGTGGGAATTGTACAAATTAAGTGTCATTAATGAAGGGAAACAGTCTTTGTTTCACTGTGATTTTTAATGGATGGGCAGATGTGTATAATTTGCTGTTTTCACTCCTGCTGAGTCACAGAATCACACTGTGGACTAATTCCCAGTAATGCCCGACTTGCGCAGGACTAATCAGTGGGTGCTGTAATTTAAAGATGTCTGCTTTCACATGTCAGCCTCCGCCTCCCACACTGGCACACATGCAACAAAAAGCACACACACAGCCACACACAAAGCCATTTGGCTAATTACTGCCTCAGTTAAACTGCGTGCCCTTATTAAATGTAGGTCCAGTGCATACGTCTGCAATTGTGCAGGGTTCCCTCGGATCCTTAAAGTCTTCAAAGGCATTGAATTCAGCAATCTAAAATTAAGGCCTTAATTGGTATTGAAAATACTTAAAATACTGAATCTTTCAAAAGTCTTAAAATTGCACAGAAATGGGAAGTAGGATTTTATTAATTGTTTTCATTTATGACACTACATCGTAAAAGCTCCAAAAATTAATCTTTTTGTTTTTGTGAAATAATATCAATAAATTCTTCTTCTTAAATGCATCATGATTTGAGTCCAAGCAGTGGAAACTCACATGCAGAGTGAGAAACTCAAAATGACCAAGAAAACCGGACAAAAATGTCTGATGTTTCTCACTTCTGTTGGTAGACCCAATAGATAATATAATTTGTCTTCCATTTGAGGCCACTATAAAAAGGTTTTGACATTTTCAACATTTGACGTAGATGATCTAATTTTTTCACTGTACAAACATTTGGGCAAAATAAAATTGTCCTTCTTCTGTTTTGGTTTTTAGAAAATTGGTCTAAAACTTAATTCCGAGTGGTATTGAAAACATCTTAAAAAGTCTGAAATTTAACTTAAATCTTAAACAGCAGGAACCCTGATTGTGTGTTTATGTGTCATTTCTGTTTCTGTGTTTGCAATGCTGATGTGCATGCTGGCCCCAGCTTTTCCAAAATCCCTACTATGAGGCATTTATGTCCGTCATACTCTGTGATAAGTGACTGCTATTCTGTAGTCTGTTTAAGTGTGAAATGGCTGTCATCTTCCATTTCCCTTTCTTTCTTTTTTTAAAAGTTGGGCACTCACCTAATCATCATCAGTTATTTCTTGCCAAATACTCTTTGCCACACAGATATAATATAACATTCATCATAGGATGTTGTGAAGTGTCAGAGATTAAATGCGAGTGGAGCAGATAAGAGAGGGAGAATCCAAAAAGTATACATCACACATAGAGCATCTTTAACGTTTTGACTTGTTACAGTTTGTCAAGGGCTGTGGATGATCTGTAGCAGAGGTTTGGCTGTGTGTGTCCTCAGGAACTGTGACTTAGTGTTTGAATCAGTTTAGTTGGTGCATCACATCTCTTATTCTTTGTGCTCTCTAAAACGCCGACTGTTATCTCTCCTCAGGCAGAGAGAGTGAGAATATCGGAGCTGAGGATGGGAAAAGGTGTGTGTGTGTGTGTGTGTGTGTGTGTGTGTGTGTGTGTGTGTGTG
>NW_024695293.1:0-399 GCF_008729295.1 Plectropomus leopardus | reverse complement strand
CACACACACACACACACACACACAGAGGCAGAGGGCTGGGCTCAGCTTAGGCCACTTTTCAGTAATCCTAAATAAATGATGTCGTGGAGACGATCTCTCCCCCAGCAGGGGTAACGAGGTAAACAGCTGACTGAGGGCCCAGGTGATCAGAGGGCGATGCTGCGCTGTGGAGTTTTACGAGGGAACATACGGGACGCAGGCGGGCAAGATACAAGAGAACAACAGTAATATGACTCCTTAATATAGACTGAACTCTTGGCCCTGGACAGAAGGGAGGATGGAGGCTGAACTGCATCATGCACGGCATTACATTTATTTATTTCTTTTCCTGCTGAGCAGCCCCAATCTGCTGCTGCAGTGTGTGCACAACATCCTGTATGACTGTCTCCAGTCTGTGCG
>NW_024695292.1:0-215 GCF_008729295.1 Plectropomus leopardus | reverse complement strand
TGTGTGTGTGTGTGTGTGTGTGTGTGTGTGGGTGTGAGTGTGAGTGTGTGTCATGGCAGCAGCTGCATAGGGGACTCCAAAAAGAGTGCTGATGAGCAGGGAAAGAGTTGCTGACTGAGATGCGGAGCTGTGCTTCATGGTTGGAGGACAAAATGCAGTGTGATGTAAATGGACATACACACACACACACACACACACACACACACACACACACA
>NW_024695291.1:0-806 GCF_008729295.1 Plectropomus leopardus | reverse complement strand
GAGGTCATTTTGACCATATTTGGCATATGGAGGAAATACATGCTATTTCCACTAGGTGACCTGTCACAGTCAATGTAGCTGCTGATCACTGACATATCCCAGACTGTCAGCAGCTACACTCACACACTGACATATCCCAGACTGTCGGCAGCTACACTCACACACTGACATATCCCAGACTGTCAGCAGCTACATTCACAGATCAAGCATGGAGGATATAGGGAAAATAATTCATTTTTTTGTGGATTTTTTTTCACCGAAAAACATAGTAGCATCATGACAAAAACCTGGCATTTAAAGGGTTAAAATTTTGTAAATTAATGAATATTTGATATGCATGATTAGGACCGATGCTGCTTTAAAAACTAACTCAATGAAAGCAGGAAATCATATTCATGTTTAATATTTTTAAAGCTTGATTTTGAAGAGTGGTTAAAGGTTAAAGATCATTATATTTTGGTGTACCTTTTCTCCGTGTTTTTGGATGTCAGTTTGGTGAAATCTGAATGACTGAGTGTCAGAGACAATCGTCCCTCAGCGTCTCTGTGTCTCCTGCTGAATTAAACGGAAGTATTAACCCTTCAGTGTCCGACAATTGTCCTCGAGTGATGTCATTAAAGATGTGGATGTGTTGGGACACCCAGCTGTCAGAGGGAGAGGTGCACTCTGGGTAATGTAGGCCTCTGATTCTGCGGCATTGATTCTTTAACGAATCAGCGTGCAGAAATCCACAGACATCGTTAACTCTGAACTCTGTCACCAGCCTGCAGGAGGTCAGTGACATCATCACAGCGAGCTGTTTGCAC
>NW_024695290.1:0-461 GCF_008729295.1 Plectropomus leopardus | reverse complement strand
TAACTTTGTTGACATCAACAGTAAATGCAAATAACTGTGTTGTGTCAGGCAGGACTTTGAAGCTGAGCTTGCTATTCAATAAGATGCTTTTTTTTTATCCTTTCCTGCTTCTTTATCCTTTCTTTCTTCTGCCAACCAAAACGTCACTGCTGCATCGCTCCCCAATTTCCCAACTATGGGGTGGGCTGAGGGTCATAATCACAGAATGTAAAAGCACTTCATCACTACAGAGGTGAGTGCCATTGAGCGACAGTCATTTGGGCAGGTTGGTTTTGTTTTCTTGGGCATTGGGACGGTGGTGGACTTCTTAAAGCAGGTGGGTCTGACAGACTGAGCTGGTGAGCGGTTGGATATCATTGTGAACCGCCCACTGATGGCCTCTGATCTGCTGCTTTCTTGGTGTTGAGATAATTGAAAGCCTCCTTACATCAGGCTCAGAGAGGTAGACAGGTGTCAGAGGT
>NW_024695289.1:0-614 GCF_008729295.1 Plectropomus leopardus | reverse complement strand
AAATGTATAAACACACCAAAAAACTCAAATAATAAAAAAAAAACATAAATAAATAGAGGAAAAAAACATCAAAATACTCCAAATTATGAAAAAATAAGAAGAAATATATATTTTTTTCAAAAACACATATACATATGTAATGAATAAGATACATGAAATGTTATGATAACAAAAAAAAATTTAAAGTCAAATCACCTAAAATTTGTACTACAGTACTTGAGTAAAAGTACTTAGTTACATTCCACCCCTGCACTTCAGTGGCTCATTTTGGAGACTTGAGGCGCTCCCACGTCCCTCTGCTCTCTCCCTTGGACGACCCTGCTCCCCTCTGTCTGTATCGGGAGAAAGGAAACGGACGAAGGATTTACTGTTGGGTCCTGACTTGTACACATTCCTGGTGTTGTTTTTCTCCCCTCGGCCCCTCGGCCATACCAAAGGCCTCTAAAACAACAGGCTGTCAGGTTGTGACAGCTGGCTTCAAACAGCTCCTACAGCAGCCCTGCACCCAGGTTCCCAGCCTCACCAAGGAGCTGTGAGTGTGTTTGTATCTGTGTGAGCACGGATGGCTAGATGTGTGTGGTGTGTGTGTGTGTGTGTGTGTGTGTGTGTGTGTG
>NW_024695288.1:0-477 GCF_008729295.1 Plectropomus leopardus | reverse complement strand
GTGTGTGTGTGTGTGTGTGCGTGTGTCTGTGTGTGTGTGTGTGTGTTTGTGTGTTGGTGTGTGTGTGTGTGTGTGTGTATGTGTCACTGTGTGTGTGTGTGTGTGTGTGTTTGTGTGTTGGTGTGTGTATGTGTCACTGTGTGTGTGTGTGTGTGTGTGTGTGTGTGTGTATGTGTCACTGTGTGTGTGTGTGTGTGTGTGTGTGTGTGTGTGTGTGTGTGTGTGCTCACCCAGTCCCAAACAGGAAACTCTGAGTCCAGATTTACCAAGATTCCTGCAAAACAATCAGATCAATTCGTTTATTAACAGATTCCCAGAAGAAGAATTCGTGTTCTAGTTTTCCAGGCCTGGAAATTTAATGGCATTTAGAAAATCCTTAAAAGTTTTGGAAAAGTCCTGGACTTTTGTTGTGTGTGATGAAACTGTCAGAGTCCCTAACACGGGACACGTCCACACTCTGAAGTCTCACTCAGGCTG
>NW_024695287.1:0-661 GCF_008729295.1 Plectropomus leopardus | reverse complement strand
TAAAAAAACACTTTTTCAAAAGATCCTTTTAATTCCAAAAGAATACAGGCTTGGTAATCAGTTTTTTTGAGACTATTTCAGGCTTGTTGCTTTTAATTGACAGGATGGTTATAGCGCGACATGGGTAGAGAGAGGGGAAGACGTGCAGCAAAGGGACGAGGTTGAAATTGAACCTCATAACTTTTCCAGAATTTCATGACTTTGGGAGACCTTTTAATAACACCTATGTGTTTTTTAATCGTGCAGGAAAATACCTGACTCATTGTGTTCTCAGGACCTCTTTATGCTCTCTGTCCTAAATGCTCAGACAGATATTGGGAGACGGGCTTTTGGATATTCTGCACCAAAAGCAACTTAGTGTTTTCACTGCCGACTATCTTGGCCTGTTCTCCCTTGAAAAAGAGGTTTTTAATCCCAACAGGACCAACGTGGTCAAATAAAGCTTAAATAAATAAAATAAACAATTGAAAATTCCCTACGTTACATGTCAACTCAAGCAGTTATTAAAAAGCTTAAAAGAGAAAGCATTCAACACCAGCAAACTTACAAAAACACATCCAGCTCTGTAAGTGTCGTGTTGTTTCTGTGAAGAAGCTGAAACAACTGAAAGATCTACAAGAGATGAAGAAAAGACCAAGAGAGAGCTTTGTTTTTAAAATGT
>NW_024695286.1:0-405 GCF_008729295.1 Plectropomus leopardus | reverse complement strand
TCTCCCTCTCTCTCTCTCTCTCCCTCTCTCTCTCTCTCTCTCTCTCTCTCTCTCTCTCTCTCCCTCTCTCTCTCTCTCTCTCCCTCCCTCTCTCTCTCACTGTGTCACTCCCTCTCCTCCTCCTCTATTGCAACATAAATGAAAAGGGGCCGAGGGGGTCACGAGGAGAGGAGAAAAGGAGGACAGAGGAGGTGACTGAAGGAGAAAAACCGGATGAAACAAAGGAGGAGATGAGGGAAGAGAAAAAAGGGAAAAGGATAGAGGAGGAAAGATGAAAACGGGGGGAAGCTGAGAAGGAAGAAATAGCAGGAGAGGAGACTGGAAGGAGACTCATCCCCAGGGGGCACTGTTTGTCCTTGTAGCAGAAACACACACACACACACACACACACACACACACACACAC
>NW_024695285.1:0-959 GCF_008729295.1 Plectropomus leopardus | reverse complement strand
TGTGTGTGTGTGTGTGTGTGTGTGTGTGTGTGTGTGTGTGTGTGGCTCAGTGCTGCTCCTTTGTCTGCTGAGGGGGAGGGTGAAGAGAGGGAGGCTGCGCTGACGATCGCCTTTGTTCACCGTCCCTCTTGTTCTCCTGTAGAATTTTATGCAGTTGTGATGGATTTCTTTTACAGATTTAAAACACTACAGTTGTGGTTTATGAATGTTTTTTATATTTTATAACACTTTCAGATTGTGTTCTTTTTGGTGGGATGGTTGTCATTAGTGAGTTTGACTTGTTTTATGCAGGATAGGCGATTAAAAGAGTGTACTTATCACAACAGTGTGTTGGAGGGTTTAACTCTGTACATGCTGCACTGCTCCCCGACTCTGTTGGGTTTCATTCTTCAACTGTCCAATGGACCTTTGCAACAAAGGACTGTGTGTGTGTGTGTGTGTGTGTGTGTGCGCGCGCACACATGTTTTGGTCCTGTTCATTGTCCTGTTGTGTCTCATAGTAGTGCTAAAACAAGAAGTTAGTAGCAAAAAGTGATGACAGTTTCTATGATGCCAAGATTTTAAGCACAATCATTTATCAGATGATATGAACTTGTTTTCTTTTTTTCTTTACTATTTTTTTTGGGGGGGGGGTCTATTTAATATTTTACAGACTAATCAGTCAAGCCAAAAAGATATTTGGTGAATTGTGGGGAACCACCTATTGTCCTTTATGATACTGTCCTTTGTGTTTTCTTCGTACTTCTACACTGAGAACAACACACACACACACACACACACACACACGCACACACACACACACACACACAGTACATTGTGTGTCAGTTATGTTGGAATAGTTGGATCAATGCTTTTCTAGGTGACTTAAAAAAATTGGTTTTGCTGAAAATTTTAAATTGTGCAAAAGTTTTTATTTGTAATGAACTGGTTCCCACTCTGTCTAAACTTGGAAGTGCACA
>NW_024695284.1:0-340 GCF_008729295.1 Plectropomus leopardus | reverse complement strand
TTTTTCTGAAAGAAATCAAACCAGTTTTCTCACTTTTCAGGGGTTTAATAGCACAAGATGTTGTGCAGCTTTTAAGGGGTTAAAGTACGAGAAAACCGATAAGTGTTAAGAAATATAAGAATTTAATCTTGTTGGTAAAAGATTTTTTTTTTGGACAGCAGCGTGAAACTGCCACAGAGCAATAACATCTTTAACTGACTCATTTTTAAACGACGCGTCTGCATCTCAGAAACAAACAGAAGAGTAACTCTCAGATCGCGTCTCTCAGGAGAGAAATTATTTTCCCTCAGCCACACCTATCTCACACACACACACACACACACACACACACACACACACA
>NW_024695283.1:0-2073 GCF_008729295.1 Plectropomus leopardus | reverse complement strand
TACTCATTCTAATTTATATGTTACCCAGAAACTGTTGCTGTGTAATACCTTCAAGCAGGACCTGGTTTCTTTTGTTAATCAGGAAGTTTGCCCCGGACACTGTGATAATGGCCCCCTAAATGACCCAGACAGTTATAATTTCAACTTTTTTCAGGTATTTTTTCTTTTTTTTTTTTTTCTTTTTAACGATCTTTCCTTCCCTCCTTTTATTTATTTTTTAATTAATTTAATTTTTTAATTTTCAGCTTTTTTTCTTTTTCTTTTTTACAATTTCTTGCTCATTTTTGGGTCATTTATTCTTAAGGTGCTTATTGTCTTCTTCCCACTTAAACAAAAAAAAAAGAAAGCCAGCAGGTTAACACATTTTTAAGTATCAAGGATTGTATCATCCTTTTCAGCGTCAAAAATACCCCCCTCACACACAAAAATGCATTCACAAAACACATTTATTCAAAGTAACACAAATACCTGAAGTCACATAAAATACTGTAACGTGTATATCCAAAAGATGGCTGTGTAATGGCTGAGGCAGAAGAAAGCTACCAATATTTTGTTTCGATGACAGAGCCCTTCATGTAACTGGAGAACAGTAAGATAAGATTGTCATCATTAGTGCCACAAGCAAAAAAAAAAAAAGAATTACACTGCGTGTACAAATATTGCATAGCTCTTATAAAATATCTATATGCCCTTAATGCTTTCATTAACTTCAAGCTTATCCTTATAAATACTTGATATCTCATCCGTCACTGTAGGAAGACTCTCATGTGCAATATAGGTAGATAAGCATTATATGCAGCAATGTAAAGTCAGGCTCATTTCGGACCATTTTTCAACCTTAAAATGTGAGACGAATAGTCTTTTGTCCCAATGAGAGACCAATCCAGGTCAAGCCCTTTTATAGGTGGTGAAAGGAAAATACATTTTCATCTTCCATGAAGAAATTCCAGGCCCTTGGAAAGCTTAATGCAAGCTTAATCCAGTATTTTTTCTCTCTCGTTGAGGCCGGAGAGGATTTGTGTATGAACTTTATTTTATTTTTTGTGATGATGATGAAAGTGGGAGACAGGCACTGTGCTGTGGCCAGGACAGGGCGCAGGTAGAGTTCACCTCGCTGCCGACCCTGGAAACCTTCCACGGAGCCCTCTCAGATTCGTATATGGAAGGTACTGAAGTGACAAACGGAGACAATAAGAGCATTAATCATCATGCATGTAAACACACTGACTTACTGTGTATGTGAGAATAAACACGCAGGAATGTTGTGTTCAGCATTTCAGCGTTGACAGACTGTGCTGAGGCCATTTGCATATAAATGAATGTGCATCGCGGTGACTCAGGATTAAAGTGATGTTGTTGGGCTGACAGTTAAATGATGCAAATGATTACCAGCCATCTGGGGAATGAAAACTGTGACACACAGCTCACAGCGCTGCAGCATGAGAGCTAATGCACGGATTGCACTGATATTAAAGTGCCCCGGCTTGTCATATAGGAGGAGGCGCATGCAATGTATTAACGCATTCATCACATTAAAGCGTCATTTGTCTTCAGCGAGATACATTTAATCACCTTAGAAAGTCAGGAGCCCTAGTGATCATGTTTTCAAAGTCAGCAAAGGAGAGTTTGTTGTCCCCGTCTAAATCGGCCTCCTCAATGGCTTTCTCACACACAAGCTCCACCTCCTCAGGGGTCAACTCCTCCTTCGTCAGCTTGTTCAGAGTCTTTTCCAGGTCCTCTTTGCACAGGTAATTATCCACATTGAAATCTATGGGCACATAAATCACAGTTTTTAATCTAACTGAGTTCTTGGAAATTTAAAAGTTTAAAGTTTGAATGTAATGTTTTCTATCATTTTATTTTTTTAAATGTATTTATTTCCTTATTCATTTATTTTTACTGCGAGACAAAAGACAGAGCACTCACAAAACTTATAAACACCAACATAAAACAGTGAAACAGTGAACAGTGAAAACAGATCAGTTACCAAAATTTTCACGAGAGTCAACAATGTTGATTTGATTTTGGTGTGTGTGTGTGTGTGTGTGTGTGTGTGTGTGTGTGTGTGTGTGT